>NC_089582.1:27749342-27869342 GCF_019320115.1 Miscanthus floridulus | reverse complement strand
CATCAAGGATGCAGCTCGATACATGTAAGGGTAAGTGAGAGTAGGATCCAGCTCACTTGCTTTGTCAAGGTCAGCCAGCTTTCTATCACCTTCAGAATACAACGACCTCTCCAGATACATCCACCCCAGTGGCAAATTTGATGTTATGACTGAACTGATGCTTCTCATAAGCCAAAGCCTTTTGGCCTTGTATGCCAGCGATTCTAGCAATACCAGCAATCGAATACACATGACCGGCAGAGAAGGCAACCTCAAATCCATGTTCAGCTTCACTATATTCTTTTCTCAAAAGTCTAATGCATCCAAGTTGATGAAAAGCTATTTGCTTCTGAGTAGGGGTAACTGCTAGCTGAACAAGCTTCTCTGACAAGAATACAGTTGTGTCTGTCCTCGGATCAATGTTCATTGCTACTTCACTAAGCAAGCAATACAACAAAAAGGACGCCTGCCCAACCATGATAAGTTGTTGCTGTGCAGTTGCACCTAAGAAGAGGCTAATTACTATATCATCAGCTAGACAATCGGGAAGTTCCTGTAAAAGCATTTGCAAGCAGAAGCAGCAAGAACTGGCGCATTTTCTTCAAATGCCAATGTCATGAGCTCAACGGCATCCTGCCTTGATGAAACAAATGAAGCCAGTTTCCTATCACATGCATCTTTTAGACTGTCACAACAAAATGTGTTTGGCAAACACCAGGATCTCCAATAAGATTTCCACAGGCAGATCCCCTAAACTACATGTAGAACTAAACTCAGAAACAGCTCTCATGCCCTCCAACGAAATACCATTCTCTGACAAATCAACAAGCTCAAGCTGTGACTCAGTGAACGGCCCATTAAGCATGGAGCAAAATGGTATTGACAAAGACGCAATCTTGCACCTATCACATGTCACCCTACCATCCTGTATTTGGAAGGTTACCATGGAAGAAAGTTGAGATGAGGAGCCTGTCTCCCATGAACCAATCACCTCAAAATTCCGCACAGGCATCTCGGAAGCAACATCAAGTAGACCAAACTCTCGACAGCATTTCCGACATGATGCAAGGACGTCAGATATGATCTCCTCCCCCCGCTTCTTGTAACGCAGCCATGCCCCAAATATGACTTTCTCATGGACGGTGCTTGCGCAGCGCCAGGCAGAGTGGAGACTCCTCTGGTGCAATTTTGCCTCCCCAAGGCCCCGAAACACCTGGGACTGGACCAAATACAGCCCTGGCCGCTCACTCGGACTACATTGTTCAAGCTCCTCGTGGATCCTTGACAGCACCTCAACATAATCCAAAGGTTTGTACAACGGCACTACAGGCGGCTCAGCAATCTTGATGAGTGACTCACTGCACAAAGCAAAAGAGTTTTAGTTAACCAGAAGATGCAATTCAGAACCATCACAGTATTTACTGAGCTAAGGAGTGAGCAAAATGCTGGAATGGCGTCGAGCTGGGGCTCACATGGAGGAAGGCGAGTAGGACGACTTGGGCAGCTTCCCTCGCTCCACCTGCAGCCATGACTGCGGGTTGAAGCCATATCCATGGATGTGCTGCTCGTCGCACGGCGACTCTGACAGGAAGCTGCTCCTCATAGAGCACAGGAGCGAGAAGACCTCCCAAATCTCCACACTCCCGGATTTTCAAACGAATCACAGATGCAAATCGCGAGGGGCTGGCATAACCACGCCAACCGCGGAAGCTCACGGAGGGAAGCCAAGAACCTAAGAATCAGAATCCACGCTACTCCCAGCTAATTGGGGCAAGACGAAGAAGAAGGTGTCGCGAAGGAGGCAGCAGCAGGAAAAGATTGGAATTTTGGTGCCTTTTACAGCCTCAGCCGGACCGCCCACCGATACTCCTCCAGGGGAGCCGGAACAAATCCGGGGAGGAAAGGCCGAACGGCCCGCGAAATCGCGCGGAGAACGGCCCCGCCGGACCGAATCTTGGCCGGGAAAAAGAAATGCACGGCGGGGCCGAATTCGACGGATCAAACCAAGAACGGAGCAATGGTTAGCAGCAGGAAGGAGCAGGGCGCGTGGGGCCCGCAGGTAGTGGCTGCGTGCGAGCTCGGATTCGGATCCTGTGGGGGGCAGCTTCGTGGAGGGAACGGGGGGTGGGGAGGAGGAAGACGAAGAGAGGAAGGAGGAAGGGGAGGCGAGGAAAGGAGAATTATTTTTTATTTTTCCTTTTCGTAGTGGATGTAGAGAGGAATAAACAAAGCAGTAGCAGTGGTGGTAGAGAAAATATTTAATTTGTGTAGTGTGTTTCATTCCTGAACTTGCTTGTGCCTAGCCCAGCCCTGCACATGAATCTATGCAGACAATGTGGTCTAATCCTCCGTACATTTACCTTATGGTACGATGATGTGTTGATGCGAAAGAAAAAGGCGCAATCTTATTTGAATTTTATGAGAAAAAATCAAGAGAAAATGAGGGTGTACTCTATCCATTCCAAATTATAAGTTATTTAAAAAAATAGACATATTACTTTTGTTATGCATATAGATACATAGATATGTCTGGATACAAAATAAAAGCTATGTATTTAGAAAAGTTATAACAACTTATAAATTTGAAATGGGTTGAGTAATACTTTTGCACCCCAAAGATATTTTCTAGTTGTTTAGTTGTGATTTAAGGCTTCTTAGTAGCTCTCGACTCCAAAAGTTTATGGTTTGTTGATAGTAGGCGCTCGTTGTATAAGTTATTTTGGGTAGGATGGTATATAAATGGCATGTATGGAATGGTTTAAAAGATGACAAACGTGGATACAGTTGAGCAATCTAGAATATCTTATAATTTAGAAATTTGAAATAAATTTTTGAAGCTTTGATGAGGACGGAAGGAGTAGTAAAGTTTGGTGTTTGTTGAGATCCATAACACCTTTTCATTTGCTTCTATTTTTTCATATAATGATGATTGGCTGATGTGTTGTCATGTTTGGTAGCAATTCTAACTAAAGCTAGTTAGTGCGAAGGCAACTGCAATGACAACCTCTAAACCGTACACTTTCGTAGTCACACCACACCGCACCATGCAAGTCCATTTCCGTTTGTACAATATGCATGTTGGCACCTGCTATATATAGTGTGTTGTCATGTTATCCGTTGTTTTCAGTTTTAAGCATAATCGGCCTGTTCACTGGTTGGTTTCTGGGCTGGTTTAGGCTGGTTGGTGCTGGTTTATTGTGAGAGAAAAATACTGTTGGCTGGCTGGTTTGGGCTGGCTGAAACCAACAAGCGAACAGGCTGAATGTGTTCTAATCATAACTAGACTAGATATATTTTGTGTGACATTAAAAAGATGAAAGTGGCGCTTAACCAACCCATTGTTTTTCTTGATAGCGTGCATAATAAATATACATATTTTCATCTATATGTGCTTCGATGCAAGGGTTTGGAATAGCTGACAGCTTCAGTTGAAAAAAAGGCAGTCATACCTATGCCTATGAGTATAGATTTTTTTTTTGAAGCTTAAGTTCAAGTTTCTCCTATGAATCTGAATGGTTTGTATATACGGCCACATCACCTACTATAGCTAGTTGGGCATGATATACATTCGTTTAATGGAGGAACAAAGCTAGGCCAGTGCTACCAGGATGGTAACACCGGCCTTGCCTCTAGACGGACTTCATATAATCCTAGGAGAAAGATAATCCCAAAAATTCAATCTATTTTCAATCAACTCAGCACCTCTTGATGTCTAGTTTAGCACCTCATTTGTATCCTTTCCGGCTCTGCCCCTAGTTCACTGCATAAATAATTGTAAAAAAAAACAGAGGTAAGACACTAGTACCACAACAAACAAACCCAATAATGGAGTGTCCTTTTCCATCTGCTTGTGCATGAATTGGTTGAGGTAGATGGACGACCAAGATTGGATTTATGGGGTCACGAGAATCAGAACAGGTAGTGAGGGTTTTTTTTCTTTTCAAGTGGAGAGCAGGGATTGGTTGGGAAACATGCGTGCATGCATGCATTGGCATCATCATCAAAAGTACAACTAACAAAGTCCCAATGTTAATGAAGACGCTTTGGACATTGGACAAAGGTTGTTGAAGCGTCATAATGCTCATGGTATGCATGGTTTTGAAAATAATTGCGTCGGAGTACTAGTGCAAATGAACCTACTAGTAGTTCCGGCGCAACATTCCGAAAATCTTTCTCAGATCAGCAATTCGACTTCGGAATAGGGTAGAAGGCTTGGATCCTGTTTACAGTATCTACTGAACTTTTAGCATGGAAGTCGCAATCGTCTGATTTCTCGTCGTTAGGAGAAAAACTAGTTTATTGGGCTCCCTTAGCCCCTTTTCCTAGTTTAGACTTGTTCGACAATAGTTTTCTCCGGCGCGGTGTCGCATTGGCCGTTCTATATAGCGCCACATCAGTCGTGATCAACGAGTGAGGCCAATCAGACGACTCCATCCTGTTCGCTTGATCGTATCAGCCAGGCTTATCAGCCATGATACAATGTTTCCACTCACAACAAAATAGCATCAGCCGGCTTATAAGCCACAGAAATGATCAAGCGAACAGAGTAATATATTGATAGTTAAAAAAAGGTTAAACAGACTTTACCAAAAAAATTATAGAAATATTTCCCAACAATTTATCTAGTATTTTCTAGAAAAGGTATACAACTAAAAATCCTAGATTTTGATTTTGTCTTAGAAATTTTGTTTTAGCCCAATATATATATATATATATATATATATATAAACAATTTTAGATTTCCATGAAGTCATGCACTACCTTATATTGTCTAGCTTGGGAACATTTGAATTTTATACGATTTGCTTTTTTGGTGTTTATTTGTCAGTAGAGATGCTCTCATTATCTGTTATATAGTCAGTCTACCTCTATAACGCTTTTCCGCAAACCTTATCATGTACTACGAGTATATATATATCTTTTTCCATCTAGCGCGACATGGAGAGAACATAGTATTCGTTTGACAATATGAAAATGCTAGTGTATGTGTATTGGATGAGCATGTAAACTTAAAACAGCTAGGCATGAACAAATGTTATACGTTTAAGAGCAGTAATAGCTTAGCAAATGTTTTCCCCTATTTGCTTGCGCTACTTTTCAGTTATGGAACAATGTTTTTCTCTCATAACATTTTAGCATAAGCCAAATTTCAGCATAACCGGACAGGGTTGAGGTCAAGAGGATTGCTTGTGTGTGTGTGTTTTTTAGATTGACTGCTTGTGTTGTACTGCGCATGGGTTGGAGTGAAAAGAAAAAAGTTCTCATTTTGCTGCTCGAGGCATTGTGTTTGCCGGGCCAGAGCCCGACCAACGGACCGAGGCAGTGAAAAAGATGGCCCGCGTTCCGCGCCGCTCGATTGCAGTTTCACCCCGCACGCGCGCGATGTGCCCGCCGCGGAAGGATCTGGCCTCCAATCCCATGCAATCATGAAGCTGAGACAATTGAGCCCACCAAGGCCCAAATCCGAGCGACGACCAACGGCCGGCCATATCTGTGACTCTGTCACCCTAAAAAGAATAATAGAAAAATAATAAAAAAAACTATGTGCTAGAGTCCTCTCGTACCTTGCAAATTCACCTCATATATCTTGCAACGTTCTGCCACAATTTATTTACGACGAGACTTTGACACCAGCAAGGGACCTTACAAATAAACCAGGTATTATTATAGAAATATAAAATAATCATTGGAACATAACCAATTGGTATTACCGTCATCTAGCTGTGTGGGTCATTTTAACCCCCGAGCATATTTTCGGCACCAGAGCATCTTCAATCAAGTCTCTTCACAAAGCGTGCTACTTACCGCTAAAACTCTATGCAGAGTCTGGCCCATTCTTGAAAAAACTCTGTACTAAAACACACCATATCATATGTTCCCTATGTAGATCTACTCACGTGAAGTCCAACACAATTGAATTTTCTATTTTATGTTTTTTCTATGATTTATTATGATTTTTTAAATATTTAGCCAAAGTAAACATAATAGAAAAAACCCACCAAGGATAATTGTCATGGGGTTCAAGTGGCCAGTTTTGGGAGTTGAGGGAGTAAAAGCTAACTTTTGTGATAGTTGAGGGAGGCAAACTGGACTTTTTCCTTTATATTTTCGCCTAAAATGCTCACCTTATGCAAAACCAAACTTCCCTACTGTGATTACCAGTCTTTCCTTAGCAAGCTCACACATTTGGTTTCTTGCCACACCCTAGCTATGCAACTCATAACAAACTTTTCTGTCTTTTTTATGTGGATTCAACATACACAGTATGGGTCCATAGAATCATGCAAGATTCCCTTAGGCCTTGTTTGTTTTCTTGCCAAACCAGGGGGTGGAGAGGATTGGAGGGAATTGAGGGGAGTTTTGACTTGTAGGGGTTTTAGGGGCCTCGAACCCCCTTGGTTTTGGGATAAAATGAACAAGCCCTTAGGTAGTTAGGCATTGCGAACTTCTCTAATGGATTTAGCATGTTATAGAGGTTCAAAATTGTAGCAAACTAATCTACTTTCTCAAAGTTATATACAGTGTTATCTTTAACATTGCAACTTAGCATGTTATGGAGGCAAAATTGTCACAGGGTATTCTTACTTATGCAAAGTTTTAATTATCGGTGAACTACTTATGTAAGAAAGCTAGGTTAACAACCAAACATGGAGACATTAGAGCTATGACATGATTCTCTTAAGGTGTTGCTTTAGATTCGACGTGTTTTGGAGGCTTAAGCTGTCCCAAAGTTCTCTAGGTTGCACAAAGTTGTGGTTTCTAAATTTATTTTTTTAAAGTGCACATGTAATTAATGGGAAAATAATTCTTAGACGTGAAAGATATATTATGTGTCATACGCTTGCTTATAGTCTAATAAAGAATTAAGAATAGTATGGGTTGAAGTACCTTCGTTCTCCTCTCCGGCGCTCCCTCTTCAAAGAAGTCGGTTGGATCGTCATGCACGACAAATAACAAAGTAGCTCTTGCACAGATAATAATACACATTATGCCTTGGTCATGAAGTTTTGACCATGAAATGCATATTGATGGACAAAAAATCAAATGAGTATGAATGCATCAAGGAAATGTATGACTTTGGCCTTGTGCATTACTGCTGGAAGGGTATTCATTCTGATGCACCGAAATAGACAAGCAAGGACGGTATCTGCACATGGGTTACCTGTACTTTGCTACTCCTTAAAGCTTAGTAGGCAAATCAAGCATGATGAATGCTGAATGCACGAGTAAAGTCTACAAATGCGCCAGTGATATATATATTTATTGGACACAAGACACTGGTATTCTTGCTTAACAGTTATTTATTGCAAGATCATATCCTCACTCGTAAGAGTTTGCTGGTATTGTCTGCTCCCTCCGTCCCTAAATATCTATCGTTTTCGCCTCTCGAGAAATAACTTTGACTAAATATATATTAAAAGATATTAATATTTATGATACATAATTAGTATCACTGTATAGATATTTGAATCTAGTTTTATAATAAATTTATTTGGAGATAGAAATGTTGCACACATTTTCTATAAATCAAGTCAAAATTATCGATACGCAAATCGTGGCGACACAGAGTATATATCAGCAACAACTTAGGCCGCGTTTAGAAGCCAAAATTTTTTGGTTTTGGGTACGGTAGCTCGTTTGTTTGTATTTAGCAATTAGTGTCTAATTATGGACTAATTAGGTTCGAAAGTTTTGTCTCACGATTTCTCACCTAACTGTGCAATTAGTTTTTTTTTGTTCGTCTTCATTTAGTACTCCATGCATGTGCCGCAAGATTTGATGTGATGAGTACTGCGCAAAATTTTTTGGAATCTAAACGGGGCTTTACTCGGTTTAGGCAAACTGTTAGGTACGACCGTACGAGCCATGTGTGAAGGCTGACGTGTACACAGAGTCCCCTTTTATTTATTCGTGCAAAGTGACACAGCGTGCCAACTTTTTTTTTTATCTCACAACAGGTTGTCGAATTACAGGATATCAAGATGGAGGCATGCAGTTTGATGAGGTATTCATTTCAGATCGATTCGTGTAAAGCCACGGTGGCGTATTTTTCGACAACATTTTAAGGAAGTTTGGGAACCTAGGCGCTTGGCAGGATTGAGAACCAACTCTGATCTGTGAATCCAGCTGGCGGGCACCACAGTTTTCATTGTACACAGTTTTTTTTCTTTTTCGTTTTACAACTTATTACAACATATATAATGGTGTCATCTTAATTTATCGGCTTGACATTATATATGAATACAAGTTATTGCAAGATATTTCTTTACTTATGCAGAGTTAATTGTTGATGAACTTGATAGACCACGGGACCTTGTTCGTTTGATAAGCTAAGCAAGGTTTGGTCAACAGGTAAACAAATACTCCATCCAATCTAAATTATAAGCGTTTTGTTTTTTCTAGATACATCATTTTTATTATGCACTTAGATATACAACATCTGTAGATATATATCTACAAAACAAAACGTCTTAATTTGAAATAAATGGAGTACTTACAAGTTATGAATGTGGACGGGTTAGAAAAAAAGGGAGATACTAGCGCCTGGACGTCCGGACAGAAGCGCACCTCCTGCGCCTCCTCTATCACGCACGCCCGCGGAAACGCCGTGCCCGCCGCTCCTTCCTCCTTACCTCATTCTCTCTCCCCGCGAGTTCGGACGACGCGCCTCCTCCCTATGCTCGCCCCCCCCCCCCCCCCCCTTGTGCTCCTTCCCCCTGAACCCCTCCTCTCTCTACATGGGGTAGGACCCACGACCGGGATAAGGACGACTGGACGAGCGCACCTCGTCCGCACGACCCTAGGTGCGCCATGCACCTCGACCGCCGGCCCCCAGCACGCCCCATCCACCGGCCCCGACTTGCCGCGCCCAATCCCCCAGCGCACAGGCCGTGCCCCGTGATTCTCTACCTCTGAAATATGAAACACTTGGATGCAACATCGTCTGAAGCTGAAAAAACATTTGGAATATCACTTGAAACATGTGTGTAAAACATATACAACATCCAGATAAAACACTTGCAATTTGCAACATGAAAGAACACTTATTGCAACATAAGACTGAAATAGTTGAAACATTTCGAACATAATCTTGCGACATATATGTGTGAAACATATACAACATCCATATCAAAAAGCTTGCAACATGCATATGAAATAGATGAAACATTTTGAACAAACTCTTGCAATATGCCTTTGAAACACTTGCAACATGCCTCTAAAATACTTGCAACATACCTTCAAAACATCTGAAACACTTAAAACATACATTTGTAACATAGGCGGAGGGAGCGAGCGGCACGCAAGCACCACCAGCCCGACGCGCGCGGGAGGGAGCGGGCCGACCAGCAAAGGTGGCCATGCACGACGGGTAGGAGAGAGGAGCGAGCGGCACAGGCTGGATGCGTGCGACGGTAGCACCAGCAGAGGCGGTTGCGCTGTAGAAGGCCGCGGCGGGGCGAAAGCGCGGTGGAGAGAGCCATGGTGGAGCACGCCGCGATGGTGCTGTCGCGGTGCGGGGGGAGAGGGAGGTAGCGACGGAATGGGTGCAGATGCTGCGGGGAAGCCTGAGGAAAGGGAAAGTGAGAGCGGAGTATTCCGTATTTTTTTAGCAATGCGGTGCGAGTCTGTTGGTCCGTTCGGCCAGCGTTGTGGCCTACCAACGGTGACGTTCGATGGATTTCTACCAGATCGGACACCCTGACCCAGTATTATCGTAGCAAAAAAACCCTCCCTCTCTCTTACACACACAAAAAGCCAAGGGGTATTTTTTGAAACTTGTAAGGGGGGTATTTTTTTGAAACCTGTAGGGCTCATTTGGATGAAGGGTGCCCAAAACCACGTGTGTTTAAGCCCCCAAGGGGTTTTATACACTGCACTTGCCACCCCTATCCCCTAGGAGACGGAATCCCCTAGTGGAAAAAATTACCAGCTATCATTTGGGAAACATGAGGATACAAATCCCGGACGATAAAAAATATTCAGAATAATCAGAAAAACACACAGAATTCAGAAATGATGTTTTCTCAAGCTGAAACTTAGCACCACAGATAAATTTAGTACTGATACGTAATTCATTTGCATAGACTTTTAAGATTATGGAAGTAAAGACTAACATGTGCAGTTCAAACAAGGAATAAACATAAAAGCGGCATCGTGGAATGCGAGAAATTAGAAATTTCTCAGTGACTGATATGTTCAGTAGCTTTGACACTTCATGAGATGCCTCTTCAAATGTCCTGGACACTCAAACCTGCATCAACAAACATTATCATTATCACAGATGTAAATATAGGAACTGCAAATACTAATGTTAACTGCACACAAGATCATAGCTAGCAACAGACTATCAGATTAAATTGACGTCAATACCTATCAAGCTTGCTATCAAATTGGTAACGGCTTCTAGTCAAATATCATTTGTAAAATTGGTAATTGCACTCAAAACATACTGTATAACCAAAAACGGATTCAGGTTGTATACTTAGGCCCCTTTGAAATGCTAGAGTTTCACGCAATCATACAGTACTCACAGAAAAAATATTGGATTTGTGCAAATGAAAATCTGGTTCAATTTCTCAGTACTAACAAAGAAAAAATCTGATTCACTATCATTCTTCTTGAGCAATAATTATACCAGCTTTCATTCATGCAGGATAACTCAATACTAACAAAGAAAAAATTTGGTGAATTTTAGATTATGAAAAATGTTGCAGCCCCTTAACCATGGTGATTAATTGATTTCTGAATTTAATTGTTCCTATCCTAACTTCCATTTTCTAATCTTCCAAGTAATCAGTTAGTTGATTTCTACTCCTATTGTTTTTTGGTTGATTGACCATTGTCTGAGGGTAGGTGAATCTTGCAAGGATTTGCAAAGGATAACTTTTTTATCATATAGCCAAAAGTATCATTCTTCTACATGCACACTAGATTAGAAACTTTGCTTGTACAGCCAAATTAATGAAAAGCTTCCTGCTTTATAGAGTACTGCAAAATTAGGCATTTGGGTTTTCAGTTTTAGTCAAAGGCACTGTAAAACTCACAGAAACTCCAACAGTCAATTACAGCACTAGGCACTGGGCAGAAGGTCAGATTTCATAAATAAATTCTACAACACCATGTACTTCTCACAGTACCGTAAAATTCTTACACAAGGGGTAGTACTAGTAAGGTAGGTAGTCACAAGAACAGTAAACTTACCTTTGGAGCAATCTCACCCTTGATCCACAATAGGCGAACTCTTGGGTTTGTGAAGTTGATAAAAATTTCTCTGTTCACCTCACACTTCATGACGCTTGTTGCTTGCGTCTTCTCTTCATTTGAGAGCTCTTCCATGGATTTCAGAAGATCCATACACTTCTTGATAGAATAGTCACCTTTACTTGTTTCATCTAGTGATTCCACAAAAGTTTTGCTTTGTTTTATCTTGTGGTCCAAATAGCCTTGTAGAACTCCAACAATGCTTCTCTTTTTCCCACTTCCTGATCCCTTTTGTCCCGAAAAAGCAGAGGAAGCTGGTTCTGCTCCAGTGAGGTCTATAGGTTCACTTGATGCCCTATGATCATCCATACTTGCAGAGAAAGGGTTCATGCTGCTATCTGGAGCATCTATATCACTGGCGTTGACATGTTGAGTGAAAGCCGGTAGGTGCAACTCAAGTGGCTCTGTTGATGTGAAATTTAATTCACCTGTTGCAATGCTTCCTGTTTCATGTGGATAAATAAACTTAAGTCACATGAATGCCCCAAAAATATTAGCAGAAAAGGATAGTAGTAGCAGGAAAGCTACTACTGTACAGAACACACATTGAAATAAAAAGTTTATTTTAATAGTTCAAAAAAGCTATCTGCAGGACAGTTACACAGCTACATAGTTTGAGAAACATATGCTAATAGTTCAAAAAAGCTATCTGTAGGACAGTTGCCAGCTATAGTAGTCTAACAAAAAGCTATCTCAAAACAAATGCTAGTAGCTCAAAAAATCTAAATACCGAACACTACTGTAGGACAATTAAAAAAGCTATCTGCATTAGTAGCTGAATAAAAAGTTTACCTTCATACACTTTCTCACACTCGTGATACAAAGGAAATGCTTTTGCTTGGAACTTCTTAAGCCTTGGATGATCCTGGCAAATGCAAACTAAAGTTAGCAGCATAGTAACAAGCTAAATTATCTAGCAAGTGAAATGATCTTACAACATACATCAATAAGTTTCTTCCATTTATTTGGTAAAGCATTGATCATGCATAAAGAATCATTCCAGCCAACCCCACTTTCCTTAATCCCTGCCCGAATGGCCTTGTAGTTTTCTTTAATGTCCTTCTCCATGTCTTTAATCTGTGCCTTCGAAAATCCAGCGGATGGAAACTTCTCATTGAAATGCTTTATGATACTTCTCCATCCTTCAGGTGACCAACCATTTTGGCCCTTAAACCTTTCATGATTGTGTTCTTGAAGTACATCAAGAAGTCCTTTCTCATAATTAAAGATCCATGATGCTCTTGAGCTTTGTCCTTTAGTCATAGCTAGAGTTTACAAAAATAACATTCAAACACAACTGTAATAGTTTGGTGACATATAACATAACTCACATAGATAGGAAGTCATAAACATAGATGTCTTATACAATAGCACATTGGCATGTTCAACATTTATTACATAACACACTACAAAATAATCTTCATGCTCTATGACTTAACTGCTACTTCCTAAGCATGACTTTGATTGTAGCGTTCCCACATTTGCATGGCAATCTGATCTCTTAGGACATTTGCAGCATGGTCTAGTAAATTTAGCGACTGTACATTATTTTGATGATTATCATCTCCTTGTGGAAGATCAACATGATCAGATTCTGGTATATAAGTAGGTTGGTGATCTAGCCAATTCTCGTCACCATTTAGACATCTAATTATGTTATGAAATACAGCGGCTGCTGCTGGATTTTTTATTTGAAATTCTATGGGATGATGTGTTCCCACTTTTAGAATTTGAAACCTTTTCTTAAGAATCCCAATAGCCCTCTCAATATGGTTTCTAAGAAGTGCATGACGATGATTGAAAAGCTCTTTGTGATCAGCATATTCTCTTCTTCGAGATGAGCGCCGCCGAAACTCAGCAATGTGATATCTAACTCCTCGATAAGGCGCAAGGAATTGTGGTGCATTTGCATACCCACCATCCACAAGATAAAACTTTCCCTTGGGAACTTGGAAACCCTTGGAAATAGATGATCGAAGAACTCCAGCATCTGAAGCAGACCCTTCCCACCCACAAGAGATAAATGTGAAGTTCAGGTTGAAGTCACATGCTACCATGACATTCTGAGATAGTGTGCCTTTCCTATTCCTATATGGGGGGCTTTCTCTTTTGCAATTGTGATAGGCACATGTGTGCCATCGATAGCACCAATACAATTCTGTAAAAAATGAAACTTAAAAATAGAGCAAAATGTTGGAGAGACAGTAAGGTCTAGTGTTATGCCTCACCTGAAAAAGGGCCAAAATCTAGGATCCGTAGCGATCTTGGGGTGAGTTTGGTTGGAAGTAGGAAGCTTCAGAAATCTATAGGTGAGAGTGGGAATGATATTGAAAACTGCCCTTATGTGCCTATGGATAGTTTCACCACTATGCTGAAATGCTTTCTTCAGTCAATCATTGCTAGCATTCTGTGAAATCATATACATAAACATCCCTAGCTGCTCCTCAATGGTAACACCTCGTGTGTCACACAATAGACCCTTATGCCTAAGATAGTTACATATCTCCTTAAATATTCGTGTCTCCATGCAAAACTCAGATTTACACCAATTCTCGTGCACCTCTAGAATTTCCTTCACCTTCTTAGCACCAGTATACTCGGAGGTATGCTCTGGCCTCTTCTCTTCATTCAGACATTCAAGTATTGCAGGAACAATGATGAGGACATCACTCCTTCAGATGTACCCACTGATCCTCCAACCATCATGCAAGGTCCAATGACCCGGGCTCGAATGCGTCAACTCAATTTAGAGGTGAGCTCGTTCTTAAGCGATCCTTTTTATACTTATGAGAATAGACTACTACCTAATGATGTTATCTTGCTTAGGAACATTGGAGAGGGTCATGAAGGACTTAGAGGATGTGGTGGAGGCAAAGATGACCAGCAAGGACGTCCAACAGGAACTGGAGGCCCGGTCCAACATGATTTCGAGTCTGCCTTGGCCTCCAGGACCAGTCTGCCTTAAACTGGTCACCCAAGACGCATTCGGACTCCATTTTCAACGATCCACATATGGATGGAAAGATAATTTGATAAGGAAGCCAATCCAAGTGGTCTCACAGCAAAAGCTCTTTGGAATCAACAGGAATCATTGAAACAAGTCAACGTCCAGAATCTATCAGGGTGCTGCGACACCGTCTTTTGGTCCGTTGGACCATGTATCGTGTTTGGGCCATTAGGGGCTCATCTAGGGGTCTTGCATGACCCTAGAGTCTTCATAAACAGCCATCGCCCCTCCATTAGGGTTTGGGTTTTGCTTAGATTATTCTGTCAAGAATAGTTTCGTCGTTCATCGGTTTGTGAGACCCCAACTTCGTGAGATTAATCATTCATCTGCAATTTGGTTGTGTTCTTTCTTGTTCTTGCTTGTGTTCTTTGTTGCACAGGCAGGGATTAGCCTTCTTGGCGAGGTCAACTAGGTCCATGACTTGGTTGATAACCAGAGGAGCTGTGGTGCTAAGATTGTAGGGTTCGATCTTTCGATCTGAAGCTGGATCGGTGTGTCATTCTCCGCCACAACGATAGTTACCTCTACCTGACGGAAGATCGGGATCCCCATTTCCATTAAGTGGTAATCAGAGCTAAGGTATACCGTCAGGTTCATATTTATCCCCTAGTTTTGAGTGTTTCACTTTCGTCCCATAGTCCAGTGCAATACTTTTATTTCCTGTCCTAGAACCTTCCGCACCATAGCCTTTGCATATTTTGGTTTCAGAGTCCGTCGTGTTGAGTTTGTGTCCTGGTCAAGGTCTTGTTGCTGGTTAGGTCATGTTAGAGTCCAGTTCGTGTGTTTTTCCCCATCGTTTCCATCAAATCTTTGCTGCTATGACCAATTTTGCGTACATTGTTCCCGTTTTGTCCTCTAATTCGGATCCAATTCTTAAAACTGGTCTAGTTGTCGCATACGAACTCCGATTTCAACGTTCCATATATCAAAATCGATTAGAAAAAAATTTCGGATCCGTCCATCCCCTGCATTATTGGGGTTGGAAAATTTTAAATTGGTAAAAAACTGGTCACAAGATCCTCTTTTCGTGGTCACAATGTTTTTGTTGATTTTGAGCAAGTTTTCTAAAAATTCCACAGGCCACGTCTTTCACTTGTTTAAGCTCATATTTTTTGTGGTTACTTCTTTTGTGCTCCTAAGTGAAGAAAAAATATCAAAAAAATAAAATAAAAAATTCAAAATTTCCCAAAAAAACAACGACGGTCTAAAAAAATAGAAAAAAGAGATGGGCAAAACAGGAACAATATCTAAAGGAGCACATAGAGAAGACCAAAGTGAGCTATGTTAGCGTATGCTATCTGGTTCCTTGTTTGTGTTGTTGTTTCCATCCACCATACTTATTTTTCACACATCTGTCACCTTGCTATCCACCATACTTGCTTGTTTGTTACACACCTGGTACTTGGAGCATTTTAGACCAGCAACGAGAACAAGTACGTTGGACTATAATTCAGCATTACTTTCTGTTACTGACTTGTGTGCTAGATATACATATTATTTTTTGTGTGCCTTCCAAACTTCACAAACTCTTCAGATTAGTACAGAAAAAGGGCCTCGCAATCTCGGTACCACTACCTCACAGGTATCATGAACCAGCCGTCAGTTGTACCGCCCACTGCTTGCGTTGGTAAGAACTTTGTAAGAGCTTGGTAAGACGCTTCCACTTGCTGTGAAAAGTGACACCACTATAACCACGTAGTCATTTGGTAGAGATAACTTTCACTGTTTGTTCCTGTTTTTGTGTTTACAATGACAGGAGGTGATCAGACTAGAGATAACAATCCTAAGGATTTGAACGAGTGTGTCAGCCAAGAGAAACTATAAGCTGTTATAGAGGATGCCCAAAAAATGATGAATGAGGCCATCAGGAAGGCCGTCACTGACGCACTCATTGAACTCAACATTGGCAACAGCATGGAGGAATTGGACAAACAAATTTCCATGCTAACCGACAAGGTTACTGAGTTGGAAACCTTGGTGGCAGTCAACAACAATGACATCTCCGGCAGCTACACCGATAGTCTCTTGCCAGAAGACACGGTGCATGATGCCATGGGGAACATAGATCGAGCAGCCTTTCGACAAGTAAGATTACGATGACGTCTTCACCGTAACACGACAGGTATGGGTGGTGTCCACCACCATCAAGGTAATAATCACCGTGTACCCGATGATCCTTATGCTAAGATTAAGTTCACAATACCATCTTTTTCGGGTCATTATGATCCTGAGGGATATCTTGATTGGGAGATGACGGTAGAACAAAAGTTTAGTGCCCACCTTGTGCCTGAGCATCATAGAGTTCGACAAGCTACTAGTGAGTTTAAGGATTTTGCCATTATTTGGTGGAATGGGCTAGCTGTATAGGATGCTTTACCTGGTACGTGGGAAGAACTTAAGGTAGCTATGCGTGATCGCTTTTTCCTCCTTCTTATCATAGAGATTTGCATAAGAAATTTGTCGGGTACCATAAAACGGGGTACCCTGAGCGTACACCATGAGAGGCACTAAAATCCCATCAACGGCAAAGTTAGAGGGAAAGCCATGGGCTCATAACTAGCCCTGTCCGAACCCACTTGGATCTCTGCGTCGCCTTAGGCCTCTCACTGGAGGTCTCGGCAAGGAGACGCAATCTCCGCCTCGCACGATGCCTCTTACGGGAGGTCTCGACAAGGAGCTCCGCCTCGTGTGAGACCTCTTGTGGAAGGCCTCGGCAAGGAGGCCAATCTCCGCCTCGCGCGAGGCCTCTTACGGGAGGTCTCGGCAAGGAGCTCTGCCTCGCGCGAGACCTCTTGCGGAAGGCCTCGGCAAGGAGGCCAATCTCCATCTCGTGCGAGGCTTTATCCTCCGTCTCGCGCGAGGCCGACTTATTCGTAACCCGTCGCCCCCGCCTCGGCTGGTCTTCCCGACAGCACGTCATGTCCCATTAATACGTCAACCACTCCCGCAATCTCAGCCGGACGATGGCTTGACACCGCGGAATGGCCAACGGGACATGAGGTCACATTAGCGTCATACCGGCTGAGACAGGGCGCGGCGGGGACTACCGGCCACTGTGCTTTGATGATGTGCCCACGATCTACGCCCACGCTACACTGTGCCCCGCGATCCCCGCCTCAAAAACAACACGACGTGGGCAACCGGGCCCGTGTCATCACCACCCCCGGACCAGCACACCAGATCAACCGCTCTCTCTGAGCCTCAACACTCTACACCAAGGTCTCGGCTATCTCAGGATTCATGTCTGCCGAGACTCCCCCCACTACGGTGCGGCCTCGGCGTCGATCGAGACTTGGCCTCGTGCACAGCCAGTCCACAGCGACTCGCATGCTGACCGCCGCACTCGCTCCGAGGCAGTCCTAGAGCTCCCATGACGCACAGGATCAGATGTGACCTGCACGCCACCCTAGTATTCCAAGAACGGACCACTCCGACGACCACGCCACCACAGGAACAGGCTACAGGGCTCGGACATGCCGCCTCTGTTCGCACGACGCCGTATAGTTAGCACATGTAATGTCCTCATCCTCCCTTCAACTATAAAAGGAAAGGACCTGGGCCATTTAGGAAGGACGGACAAAGAACAACACCCTATAACACATATATTTCCCTGCCGCTTGAGAGCAACGTCTCAAGCGACCCACATCACACCTCGCCGAGACCTGGGACTGGCTCCCTCTCTCACCCAGCTTGTAACCCCCTACTACAAGCACTTTGGTGCAAGGAATACAAGGTCGATCTCTCAGACTGGACGTAGGGCACCGATTGCCTGAACCAGTATAAACCTTATGTCTCTTTGCATCACCATCCGGGATTAGGGGCACGCAGTTCACATTTACTGGTTGGTTGAGGACCCCCCGGTCCGAAACACCGACAGTTGGCATGCCAGGTAGGGGCCTACTACATGTAAGCTTAATCATCCTAGCAAGTCCCAGATGGCAAACCCCATACGACCACTACATCTCGACACAATGATCTGGTTTGGGAGCCTAGAGTTTATGTCTCTAGGATACAAGTACGACATGGTACTCCTCCCACCCAGAGCCCGTCAACTGACGGCAACATCATGCACCAGCAGCCTAGGCGCGGGCGGCGCCTGGGCCGCCGCTCCCATCACGCTCGCTAGGCACGGCACGAGCGGGACCACCCCGGCACCGCGCAAGCTCAGGGCGACACGCCGCACTCCGCCGGTATCCCACGCCCAGCTGTTGGCACAAGGTCCCTGGTCGGGGGCCTGTCTAGCCTGAGCCTAGGCAAGGGAAAGACGACGGTGGCGCGCAGCGACGCCTCGTCATCAAGCTCTGCCCCGCCACCTCCTGAGGAGCTGACTTCTTTCATCACCTCATTCGACACATACTGCTATGTGACTATGCCATGCTGTCTCAGAAATGCAGGGGCCACGTACCAGCGGTGCACCACCTAGGTCTTTGATGAGCACATCGGGCGAACCGTCGAGGCTAGCATGGACAACATCGGGGACAAGTCTAGGAAGGCCAGTGACCTCGTCGACAACTTGGAAGTTGGTGGCTCGCCCAAGTACTAAAGCCCGGGACCTACAAGCTAGCCTACGAGAAGGGCGAAATCCTCACCAACACTTGGAACATAGAACAGATACGTCGCTTCTACCCTTAAATTCCCAAGCGTCATACAATTTTCCTCGAAATACAATAAAGAAGCATTCTTTAATTGTTCTAAATTTTTAAGGAAACCCCCGAGCCCATCAGTACGGGTTTGGCATTACGATAACGCTAGGGGGGAGACTCGACTCTGCCTCTGCAGAACCGAGCCTCCCTTAGGAGCTAGGGGGAACCCCGCCCCCCCCAAATCTCAAACTCTGTCACGAACTCTGACAAATCAATTGTAAAAAACCTAAGGACCGAAAGTATGCCTCGAGGCCAAAAGGCTGGCCGAGCCGCGAGACTGCCTACGCCTCTGGGCTACGGCAACTCCCTCACCACCTTTCGCCAGAGAGGCAGCTTGGGCTCCGAGGAAGTTTTTTGCAAGTGATATGTTCAGAAACGAGGCAGAGGGTCTCAGCAATACAATAACACGGTAAGGGAGACTCGGCTCTGCCTCGGCAGAACCAAGCCTCCATCGGGGGCTAGATGGGGGACTCCCCCTAAGACCCACGCACCATTCTTCAGTCGTTTTTCAAAAAAATTCCTACGCCAAGTCTCTAGCAGGCTCTGACGAATCAGTTGTAAAAACCCCTCGGACCAAAGTCTGTTTCCTAAGCAAGAGGTCGGTAGAGTCGTGAGACGGCCTACGCCTCCAGGCTATGGCACTCCCTCACTACCTCTCGCCCAAGGGACGGCTTAGGCTCCAAGGGGGTGTTTTGCAAATGAAATCTGATCAGGAGCAACAGAGAGCAGAGGCTCGGAAACACGAGAAAAACAACTAAGAAGCACAAATACTTCAAAAAGAAAGGCCTCGACGGCCACAAGCGTTACGATACAAAGACAATTCCTACTTTATTTTTACATAGCCCCTTGGGTCCAGGTCAAGGCTCAGGGCCTCTAGCATCGGCAGATGGTAGGAGAGGGACCACCTCCTCTTCAAAGAGCGTCGCCAGCGCCATGCCAGGGCCTTCCGCCACCTCCATCAGCTTCGTGACCACCGCGTCGGCCTCCTCATCATCGTCAGGAAGGACATAGCCATCACTGATGGCCGGGAGGTCGACGCCAATGTAGTGAGAGGAGATGACGGCCAACGCGTGCTTGACACCCATGTGCAGCGCTCCTCAGAGCCGCTCGCGCATCTGGCTGCTCAGCGCGATCAAACGGCTCCCAAGGGAGCTACTTGACTGAAACCCTTTGACCTCCAAGGCCTCGCAGGCGGAAAGGGCGGCATGCTTCAGTGCCTCGTGCTCCCCAATCTCAGTCTCGAGCACCGTCTGCATTGTGCTAGAAGCCTTGGCTGCCCGAGCGACCTCCGCCTCTGACTCTGCACCATGGAAAACAGAATGAGGTTGAGCGAGGGAAAAAAAACAACCTAGACTAGGGGCGGAAGCCCATGGAACTCACCCTTGGCCTTCTGCTCCCAGCGTCGGGTCTCGACCTGATAGGCCTCGGCCTTCTGCTTCAAGCACTAGGCCTCGACTCGAGAAGCCTCGGCCGCCCTGAAAGCTTCGCTCCCTAGCTCTACGTCACACAAGTTAGGGAGCGAACATAAGGAAAAGAAAAGAAAACAAGGGGACTAAAACTCACCCTCGACCGTCCCCCTCCAAACCACAGCCTCAGTTTGCGAGGCCTCAGCTGTAGTAAGGGCCTCATCCAAGGCACCTTTCGTCAGCTGGTGCGCATTCTGTTCCACCCCTAGCTGCCCCGTAAGAGCGGTGGCCGAGGCCGTAGCTTCAATGGCTCGAGCCCGAAAGGCATCTCGATCGCTGGCCATGCGGGTGAGCTCCTCCTCCAACTCCTTGACCCACACCGCCAGAGGGGTGAGCTGCTTCTAGGCCGTGGCCGCCTCGACCTTCATGTCGGCACAGCAGAGGCGGAGATCCTCCACCTCCACGCTTTGCACCGCCAGAAGCTCGTTGGCACCCGCAAGCAGGCCCCTTTGCCACTGGAGCTGGTCCCAGACACCCCTCTCCCATCGGAGAAAGACCGACTTCCCAAGGGACCGGGTCTCGAGCTCCTGGGGAAGCAGAACAAGGGTCATTGATTGCAACAAAACTCAGAAAAAGACAACATCACGTGGGAAAAGAAAACGCGAACCTGGGCGACTCCGGGTAGGTCGTCGGCCACCACGGACAGCGCCGTTCATAGCGACCGCTCTGCTAGCTGGCAGTATTGCTCGAAGGTGCCCCAGTACCCGCCCTCGGCTGCATCCTCGAGGGCGAACAGAGGCTCCCCCTCAAGGTCATCCCGACTCCGCCACAGTACCCACGGGTGATCCCACCCGCGAGGCTCGGGTCGCACCCGCACGAGGGCCGAGCTTCCCTCGCCCAAGATCGGAGCCGGTTGTTCCACGGCGCCGGTCTCCTCGGCATCGACCACCTCCCGCGCCCGGGAAGTATCATCGGAGGAGATCGGATAGACCTCCACCTCCCGGGCGCCCTCTCATAACAACGGCGGACCTTGAACCAAGGGCACCACCGAGGCCTCCGCCGCCTTCATCCCTACCTCCTGGACAGACGGCCTCGCCGCCATCACGTCGGCCTCGATGGTCTCAGGGGCTCTGGCCTCCGCCATCGTGGCCTCAGTGGTCGCAGAAACACCGACTGCAGCCACTGCGGTCTCTGCGGTCTTAGGCGCCCCGGCCTCCGTCGCCTCAGCCTCGGAGATGCCGGGGGCCTCGACAACCAAGGGCACCCTAGCCTCATCCGACTCGTGAGCCTCGCCCTCATAGGGCGGAAACACTCTCTCCCCCGTCTGTGTCGGGGTCACCTCGACGACCCCTCCTTAGGTGGCTGGCTCCTTCGGGTCGGCCCTCGTCGGTGCCGCGCCGCGTTGTATAGCGGTTTGTGCCTCCGCCACCCAGTGCGCGGAGGAGCTGGGGCTCACCTTGAGCGCCTTAAGGGGCGCCAAGGGAAGCTCATCCGCAGACCGCTTCCAACTAAGGAAAAATCACCTACAGGGTCAGCACAGGACCAAAGAGCGAACGGAAAGCGCTGCGACCCCACCAAAGATACACCTACCTTGAACAGGGCGGCAATCGCTTCGCCACGGTGACCCTCGTCCGCAAAGGCGGTGGCGGAGGCAGGGGCATCGCCTCCATGTCCATCGGTGCCGGCCGGTCCTCAAAGGACCCCGGCGCCCCGTCGGTCCTCTACGAGGGCGGTTGCGTCGCCTCCGTCGCCACTTGTTCCACCATCGCCGTCGAGCCCACTGGGCTGACGGCGCGTTTGCCCAACGCCTGCGCTCCGGGCGTGTCGGCCTCGGCCCCGGAGCGGGCAATCGCCAACCCCGGGTCCGCTTCTCCTCCTCCTCCCGGTAGTGCCGGGCTGCTTGCCAACGCCCCAGGCACCACCTCCACTACGTCAAGGAGATAGTCCAGGGGACCTCGCCATACCTCACCCTCGTCCTCCCCGTCCGAGGCCTCCGTCGACAATGATGACGACGGGGATTCCTCCAACGGAAGGCCGTCCTTCCTTTGTTGACGGCGGCGCTTGTCCAGCTCCTCGCGCGCGAGGATCTTCTTCGTGCGCTTCGCCGCTTCGGCGTCCTTCCTCTTTTTCTACGCATCGGCGTGTGCCCGGTTGATCGCCCGCCGCCTCACGTCCTCGGGGATGGGCGGCGGAGAGGCGCACACGTCCCTCATCCCCTACAGGAATGGTGAACATGCATGAGAAGTAAGGAGAAATGGAGGAGGCTCGGGGACTACAGCGGCACACGACTTACTAGCGAGAGGAACCCCCATGACGGTCGCATCGCGATGGGCGTCAGGTTGTAGCCCCTCAGCTTCGCCTCTACCGTCTCCCCAACCCGACGAACAATTTCCTCATCGGAAAGGGCAGAGGAGGACATTCAGATGCCCTTAATGGGCTCACCCGGCTTCATCTCGAACAGCCGCCGCCGCCGAGCCATCAGCGGCAGCACCCTTCGGCGGTGGAAGGCAGCCACGACCATAGCCACGGTAAGGCCATGGCCCCGCTGCCTCTCCAGCCCCTCTAGAAGCGGCTGCAGCTTGGGCTGGTCATCCTTCGGGACGCCGTACTTCCATCTCTCCGGGCAGCTCTCCACAATCTGCCCAATGTAGGGGGGAAGTCCTCCGTCGTCGTTACAAAGGTAGAACCAGCTCGTGTACCACCGACGATTGGAGGACGCGAGCTGGGCCGGGATGTAGAGGTGCTAGCGGTCCTGGCGCACTTGGAGAGTGCAGCTGCTGGCCCTTGTCGCCTTCCTCGTACCCGATGTGCCTGTCAGCTTAGTGGTGTGCCCCGCCCGGAATAGATGGAGCCACAACTCCCAATGGGGAGCAATCCCCAAGTACCCCTCGCAGACGGCAATAAAGATAGCCGCCTATGCGATGGAGTTGGGGTTGAAGTTGTGAAGCTCCACGCCATAGTAGTGCGGGAGCGCCCGCAAGAACCGATCCGCCGGAACACCGAGGCCGCGCTCGTGAAAGGAGACGAAGCTCACGACGTAGCCGTCGCGAGGCCTTAGCTCTGGCTCGCCGTATGGAGCAATCCACTCCGGCCTAGTGGGGTCCATCACCGGACGAAGGAGTCCACCGTCGACGAGCGACTAGAGTGTCTCCTCGGTGACATCGGAAGGATCCTAGGGGTCTGCCTCAACAACAACGATGTCGCCAGCCATGAGTGCGATGGAAGGATCAGATGCGGCGATGAGTTTTTCTCTCTCCCACACTCTCGCTTTTTCTCACTTTTTCCTTGGCTCGCCCTTCTCCCTTCTTCCCGGCACCCGCTGCTCTAGCGACGGCTCGATGGAAGCAGAACTGACGCAGGCAAGGCAAGGTGAGGTGGGGCGAGACTCTTCGAGTATTTATGCAGGGGGGAGGTGAAACGAACGGGCGATGAAATCGGGGAAGTTTCCCCCCCCCCATCCGGCGCGGTTAACCACGAGCCGATTTTGCCGCCCACGCGCCCACTTCATTCCCATTAATTGCGGGAACAGTTATGTCCCATCCACCATGTCACGCTCAGCCACTATGGCAGCAGGCGTTGTTTTGTCTCCCTATGAAATCGCCTCAAAAGGCGCACCACCCGTTGCTGAGCCAATGGGGACGATATTCCCTCGGCCCATTCCTTTCAGATGAAGGAACCAGGCTTTGAGCCTATTACGGTCTAGGGGTTCGAAGGCTGGGCCCCAAGGGGTTTCGACAGCCGCCCTAGGATAACAGAGTCAGGGACGACCATGGGCGAGCCTATACAGGGCTGAGGCCCAAGCAAGCAAAACGCTTGGAACGCCCTAAGTCATGTCCGAGACCGGCAGGAAGGTCTTTGAATGGGATCCCACCGTAGGGAGGCATCGAGCCACCGAGGCCCAGCGAACGGCCTCGACACCCACTAGAGATATCCTCCGGTACTCTTGGAGTGTGTCTCTGGACCGCTAGCCGTCCCCTAGCGAACGGGGCATGGGCCTCCACTCGGACTCACCCGATAACAGCTCACCGAAAGTGCCAACGCTCGTGCCCATCGAGGGTAGCCTGGCATATTCCACCCCTCCTTCCGAACGAAAAGGAAGTGTGAGGGTCGTACAAAAAAGCTAGGGGAACCCCCGATGGACCTCTCGCCCCGTGCAGAGGCTAGGGGGCTCTTCCTGCAAGCTTGCCGAGACCTAGCGACTCTGGTTCGCACTCAAGGGGGCTCAGCAAGACAACCCCTCCTTCCAAGCGAAAAGGAAGCGCGAGGGTCGTACAAAAAGCCAGGGGAGCTCCTGATGGCCCTCTGCTCTGTGCGGAGGCTAGGGAGCCCTCCTTGCAACCTCGCCGAGACCCCGCGACTAAGGCTCGCACCCAAAGGGGCCTCGACAAACAAACCCTCAAGCGCGAGGGGCATATAAAAAGTCAGGGGAGCTCTCGACGGCCCTCTCGCCCCGTGCAGAGGCTAGGGGGCTCTTCCTGCAACCCTATCGAGACCCAGCGGCTCTGGCTCGCACCCGAATGGGCTCGGCAAACAAACCCTCCGTCCGAACGAAAAGGATATGGGAGGGTCGAATAAAAAAAAGCCAGGGGACCCCTGACCGCCCTCTTGCTCCAGGCGGAGGCTCGGGGGCTCCTCCTGCACCCCAGACAAAGACAAACAATCTAAGTCCATGCTAGAGGTTTCGTTACAAATACGATAAAGGGCACCAAGCTCGTTACGGTCCAAGGGTTCGAAGGCCGGGCCCCTAGAGGTTTCGATAGCCGCCCCAGGGCAACAAAGTCAGGGACGACTTTGGGGCGAGCCTATGAATGGCCGAGGCCCGAGCGAACAATCGCTCAGGGCGTCCTAAGCTGTGTCCAAGACCGGCAGGGAAGTCTCCGAATGGGATCCCACCGTAGGGAGCCACCGAGGCCCAGCGAATGGCCTCGGCACCTACTAGAGAAACCCTCTGGTACTCTTGGAGTGCATCTCTGGACCGCTAGCCGTCCCCTAGCGAACAGGGCATGGGCCTCCACTCGGACTCACCCGATAACAGCTCACCGGAGGTGCCAATGCTCGTGCCCATCGAGGGTAGCCTGGTACATTCCACCCCTCCTTCCGAGCAAAAAGGAAGCGTGAGGGTCGTACCAAAAGCCAGGGGAACCCCTGATGGACCTCTCACTCCACGCGGAGGCTAGAGGGCTCTTTCGGCCACCTCGCCGAGACCCCCGCGACCCGAACTCGCACTTGTGGGCTCGGCAAATACAATGAAAACCCCTCTCTCAAACACGAAAACGAAAAAAGCCCCTGGAGGAGTAACTCCACTCCTCCAGGGCCTCGGGATCTACACCCGGCGGGTGCGCTCGTGTGCACCCACCGAAACCTCAAGAAACAAAACACAATCCCTACGGGAGCGACTGCAAACCAAGTCTTGATAAAGCCTCAGGGAGAATGCACTCACCCTCCTTGAGGCTCGGGGGCTACTGTCGGGTACCATAAAATGGGGTACCCCGAGCATACACCACGAGAGGCACTAAAATCCTGTCAATGGCAAAGTTAGAGGGAAAGCCATGGGCTCATAACCAGCCCCGTCCAAACCCACCTAGATCTCTGCGTCGCCTCAGGCCTCTCACAGGAGGTCTCGGCAAGGAGACACAATCTCCGCCTCGTGCGAGGCCTCTTATGGGAGGTCTCGACAAGGAGCTCCGCCTCACGCGAGACCTCTTGCGGAAGGCCTCGGCAAGGAGGCCAATCTCCGCCTCGCATGAGGCCTCTTACGGGAGGTCTCGGCAAGGAGCTCTGCCTCACGTGAGACCCCTTGCGAAAGGCCTCGGTAAGGAGGCCAATCTCCATCTCGCGTGAGGCTTTATCCTCCGTCTCATGCAAGGCCAGCTTATCCGTAAACCGTCACCCCCGCCTCGGCTGGTCTTCCCGACAGCACGTCATGTCCCATTAATACGTCAACCACTCCCACAATCTCAGCCGAACGATGGCTCGACACCGCGGAATGGCTGATGGGACATAAGGTCACATCAGCGCCATACCGGCTGAGACAGGGCACGGCGGGGACTACTGGCCACTGTGCTTTGACGCTGTGCCCACGATCTGCGCCTACGCTACACTATGCCCCGCGATCCCCGCCTCGAAAACAACATGACATGGGCAACCGGGCCCATGTCGTCACCACCCCTGGACCAGCACACCAGATCAACTGCTCTCTCTAGGCCTCGGCACTCTACACCAAGGTCTCGGCTATTTCGGGATTCGTGTCTGCCGAGACCCCCCACTACGGTGCGGCCTCGGCGTCGACCGAGACTCAGCCTCGCGCACAGCCAGTCCACAGTGACTCGCATGCTGACCACCGCACTCGCTCCGAGGCAGTCCTAGAGCTCCCATGACGCACAGGATCGGATGTGACCTGCACGCAGCCCTAGTATTCCAAGAACGGACCACTCCAACGACCACGCCGCCATAGGAACAGGCTACAGGGCTCAGACACGCCGCCTCTGTTCACACGACGCCATATAGTTAGCACATGTAATGTCCTCGTCCTCCCTTCAACTATAAAAGGAAAGGACCTAGGCCATTTAGGGAGGACGGATGAAGAACAACACCCTATAACACATATATTTCTCTGCCGCTTGAGAGCAACGTCTCAAGTGACCCACATCACACCTCGCTGAGACCTGGGACTGGCTCCCTCTCTCACCCAGCTTGTAACCCCCTACTACAAGCACTTTGGTGTAAGGAATACAAGGTTGATCTCTCAGACTGGACGTAGGGCACCGATTGCCTGAACCAGTATAAACCTTGTGTCTCTTTACATCACCATCCGGGATTAGGAGCACGTAGTTCACATTTACTGGTTGGTTGAGGACCCCCCGGTCCGAAACACCGACAAAATTGATGCGATTAGAACAAGGAGATAAATCTATACATGATTACTATGGTGAGCTCCAAAAGGGATTGATGCGCTGTAGTGTTGTGGAGGGGAACGAAGATGCCATTTGTCGTTTTTATTCGGGTTTGAGGCGTGAGATTCAGGATATTGTTGATTATAAAGAATTTAACACTGTCAACCAATTGTTTTAGTTTGCTATGCTTGCAGAAAAGGAATTGTAGGGCCGTGAACAACAAAGAAAGAGCAAGGTCAGCACCACATACATGCCATGCTTGGCACCGTCTTTGGGGCTGACCAAGCCAACCCCTTTTTGGGCGCCTCCACCAGTGAGCAAGCAACCAACAGCCTCTAGAGTTTCCACTACACCTAAGGCACCTCCCACACGACCTTCAGATTTAGGTAAAAATTCTTTGCAGGTGCCTACCAAGAATGCCTCATCCGTTGCATCGACAGGACGCACTTCGGGCATTCAGTGCCACCGTTGGCATGGCATTGGACATATGCAGAAGGACTGTCCAAGTCAGCGGGCATATATTACTATAGAAGATGGTTACATCAGCACCTCTGACATTGAGGATGAAGAAGACCGAGATGCAGATGAGGAGGACGGCGAAGTCCTTGGTGACGAGGCCACGGCGGCCTATAGGAGCATCATTGTACAGTGGGTGCTCAGCTCATAAGTCCAGCAACCTAAGAAGCTACAACGCCATAACTTGTTCTAGATTTTCTTCGTCATCAGCAACCATCGAGCACGTGTCATTATTGATGGAGGTAGCTGCAACAATTTGGTGAGTTCTGATTTGGTCAAGAAGCTTGGCTTAACCATACGCCTACACCCACGTCCATATCATATTCAGTGGCTAAATGATTCTAGTAAAGCAAAGGTAACCCAAACTTGTAGAGTTTCATTTTCCATTGGTTCTTATGTTGATTGTATTGATTGTGATGTGGTACCTATGCAAGCTTGTTCATTTTTATTGGGTCATCCTTGGGAACATGATAATGATGCTACACACTATGATAGAAGTAATAAATACACTTTTATTCATAAAGGAAAGAAAATTACTTTGGTACCTTTGACCCCTGCTCAAATTGTATAAGCTGATAGAGAACGCACTGCTAGTTTGAATGATGTTCAATCTGAAAATCAGTAAGTTGCTAATTCTATTTTTCCACCTAAAAAGGATAAGTCTACATCTATTTCTAAGGCTAAGGGAATTAAATTGAAGGAGTGATGTCCTCATCAAACAATGACAAGAAACAATTCATTATCATCTTCTTCTTCCATCTGTATGAATTTCCTAATTTTCTCCTTCCTAGAGCCCATTATCTAAAAGTTGCAAATAGAAACAAGCTGAGATATTAGCCTACTTATGTATTTATAATAAAGTACGTGTTAGTACTTTATTTTTCTCTCTGAACCGAACAAGATCACAGGTAGCAGTACTAATTCTGCAAGCATGGGCGAACTAATAACAGAGGCTTGTCCACATATTCATAGTGTGACCCTTATATCTGACATTAGCATCAGCTCTATACCAGCTGAGATATTGGCCTACTTATGTATTTATAATTGAAGCCTATGTTCCAAAATTACCCAACGCGTCTCTCTTCTAATTGTAAAAGTCGCATATGCCAACTTGTGACATACCGACCTTACGAACAATTAGTACTTGCTTAAAACATCACGGAAGCAAACAAAAGAAATGAGTAAACATAATTAATCTAATAAAAAGTGTTACTACTAACAGGCTACCCAAACAAATTGAAAAGCACTCACTGAACTGAACTGTGAATACTATTCTAAAAAGCCTGAATATTCAGAAGCTACATGTGAAGCACTTAAGAGCTAAGACAGCTAGCAACCGATGGAAAACAAACAACTACTACAAAGAAATCTCTGAACTGGCTGAAAAATGAAGTCTACAGTTGAGCTTTACTTGAACTCTCCACTGGTCAGTTACTACTGACACTCTAAAATGCAGTTGCAGTGCGCTATCTAAAAAACAAAAACAGAGGAAACCTTGAGCCAAACAAAGAGCAGCAAACTAGTTTGACAACCTCAACTGAATTGGAGTCATTAACCTAATGTTCAACTAAAAAAAGAAGCAACCAGTCGCTGTAGCTAACAAGTGAAGGAAACAAATTGATAGGATTGCACCTAAGAAAAAACATAGAACAATAAAAAAAGCACCAGTTGTGGCAAGAACCACCAGATCACCACACAATTCATGAACACCAAATAGATCTAAAAGAAACGTAGAACAGAGGAGGAGGTGTCGAACCTGTAGCTAGAGACCATGAGCGAGATGGCTGGCCGGGGATGTAGAATGTGCAGGCGGCAGCTCAACGAGTGTGGCAGCTGGTGGATGTGGGACGTGAAAGCATTTAGACCCCTATTTGGGTTTCGGTGATTAATGACAATACGTGATTACTGTGACTAACATGTGTTTTGTAGAGGCAATTAAGTTAGGTTATGGTAATGGAGATCGATTGGGCTATCATGGTGGTCATGCCCCTACGATGGAAATCATATCGGTTTTCAAAGGATGGACGACAAGGTTAAGGATAGACTAGTTTTAAATTTTGATTAGAGTTGAAGAGACACTTAGAGTAGTTTAGGACTTTGTTTTTCCTTTGGCCATACTATTAAGGGGGGTATGGATGGGTAGCTTGACCTAGGTGAGTCTAGTGAGTTAGATGTGGTGCACACTTGCTAAATCTAGCACTATGTAGCTCCTAAAAAGCCCTTAGATCCATTGGAGCAAACTTCATTCACATATGATCGAGAGTTAGAAGTGAATGGAGGGTCAAATACTGACCGGACGCTGGCGCAGAGTCCGGTCAGTTCATTTGATCAAGGTGAAATCGTCTGGTGCGACCGGACGCTGAAAGGTGAAGTGACCGAACATTGAGTCACAGCGTCCGGTCGACCCCAGTAAGGTTCCAGAGAGGGAAAATCACGACCATACGTGTCCGATCAAGGTTGATCGGATGCTGTCCAGCGTCTGGTCACAACTTAAACACTAGAGTTCAGAGAGAACTGACCGGTGCGTCCGATCAACATGACCGGAGCGTCCAGTCAACCCTTAGAGGCATATAACGGTTCATTTTTCAGCCATGGTTAAAAATACTTCCTCCATTCGTGTGTGGGGGTACTTTTGCTCATTCCAACAGCTGAGAAATACCTTTGAGAGTGCCAAGAAGAGCAAGGTCCTAGTGAGGTGATTGAGATTTAAGAATCCCAAAGAGAGCCCTCATTAGTGAAAGCAAGAGTAGCAAAGTGTGCATCCACCCTTCTCATTAGGCTTGTCGTGGTCAAGTGAGAGTTCGTGCTTATTACTCTTGGTGATCACCATCACCTAGACGGTTCATCAGGTAGCATGCTCTCGATTCCTATTTCATATCTATTGCTTGCTTTCTTAGGTTTCGTATCTCTAAATATAATGTATTTATTTGTATATCCTATCTATTCTATCATGCAGCGAGTCAGTGCCGTTGTGGTCCCTTTGGAAGTTGACAGTTAACTCGGGGCCAAGCTCGCAAGTACGGATCGAGGCCAAGCCTCGGAAGTGACAATTGGTAGTTGATTCTTGTTATAGTAGTTGTTCTTTTCAGCTTCATCAGATGGCTCGTGTCAAGAATGTCGGAGGAGGTCCTGGTGATGAGGATCCGAGGCCCCACCTCGCTAGCCTACAGATGCAAAAAGGCAAGGCAACGAAGAAGGTAGCAACAAGGAAGCGCAAGTACCCTAATGCAGATACAACGAGAGCAGCCACAGTTACAGAGGCCACCGAGCACGCAGAGAGAGGAGGTGCTCGGAGTGATGTTGTTATTGCAGATCAGCTTTCTCCATCTATGAGGGCTACACTTGAGCAGGTTGAGCGCCATTATGGTGGTCCAGTTGGGACTATCATGGTTGGAGGACGGCGTGTGGCTATTGATGGGAGTCAGTGTCAGGGGGAGTCATAGCAGTAGCCACAGCCAGCGGAGCAGACTCAGGAGGGAGAGCATGCCGAGGAGACAGAGTAGGCACATCAGCCACAACTTCACCGCTCTGGTTATACCCGTGCTCCAGTCACACCGAGATTAGAGACACAGTGGAGGGGTTCTCGTCCACCGTCTAGACCATAGGGTCAGCCTCTAGTGCCTCATCTAGATTTGAGGGACACCACGGCCAAGTAGGTGCAGCAGCTCAGATTTGTGGACTTTGAGCAGTGGTTCCCACCGAGGAGGGATGACCGAGCTTTAGAGGGCTTCTACACACCACTGTAGGAATATTTTTATAATGCATATCTTAACAATGGGGCAGTATTCAGATCTTAGATGGTGTGCAACATTGAGTCCATTGTAGCAGCAGCTGGAGAGCATATTCGCCCTTGCCTAGCTTACCTGCCAGGGCTGACAGATTTACTTGGATGGACAGGCTTATATGTTCCATCTTAGGTTCGTTAGTTCTATGCTTCACTCTGGATTGACCCGCAGCATAGATTCATTCACTTTGCTTTCAAAGGCAGAGATTACAGGCTGATGAGCTCTAGGGTTAGAGAGATTTTCAGGCTTCAGGAGCAGCCAGTCCATCTTCATGAGGTTTGCTATGGACAGACAGCGTCCCCCAGACACCCTCATGGCGGTATGGTGCCCCCTACAGATCTAGTCCGACATTGCTTTATAGAGCCATTCGGCGAGAGGTCGAGCAGGACACCCAGTGATCTCACTCCTATAGCTAGAGTGTTGGATGCTATTATGAGGAGGACCCTACTTCCAAGGATGGGGTATCGCGAGGGCTTGACTCACATGCAGCTATGGCTACTGAACTCTCTAATGCAGCAGACTGTGTTTGATATTTGGGATCTCCTTATATCTGAGATAGAGGATACTATTGCAGAGGGGTTTAGGGGTCACAGGCAGCTATCATATGCTCACTAGATTACATTCTTGATCCACGGGGTAGTTACTGTGAGGCCACCTAAGATGCTGGTAGAGTATAGTGGTGCTACTATAGAGTTCCCTGCATACAACATGACTCAGATGATCCGTCATAGTGTAGTGAGGACACCTAGCTAGCCAAGCCAACATCCAGAGGTGCTAGAGACTGTAGCTCAGTAGGATGAGACCATCAGGGGCATAACAGCTATAGAGGAGGAGCAGCTTGATGCTCAGCAGGAGGGGATGATCGAGAGCGACCCTAGCGACAGCTCAGATGAGGACTACCGCGATATCCCTCAGATGCCTCCACGACGACATGACCATGAGGCCGGTAGCTCTAGTTTAGCTCCACCTGCACCACAGACAGACCCTGCTCTACTTGCCATACTTGAGCGGATGAGGCAGGATTAGGCTCACCAGGCATAGGAGATCGTCGCTACATTTGCACTGTTTTAGACTAGGCAGGATGAGTTCTAGCCACAGCAGCAGGCGATCTAGCAGCAGCAGCAGCAGGCCATGCATCAGCAACAGCTTCTCATGCAGCAGCAGCTACTTGGGTTTATGTAGCATGTTGTGATAGCTATTGGGGCTCCATCGCCACAGCCTTCACCCTAGCTTGGTCAGCCTGCCACCACTTCTATGACTCCAGCTTTATAGCCTAGTGGGCTTCAGAGTCAGGGACCACCAGTGCCACAGTTTCCTTCACTTATAGAGCATGTGTCCCAGTGGTTTGCTTCGCTAGTACCAGCCCCACAGTTCACTCCTCTTCATATGGGCTTTACTCCGCCTTAGAGTTCGTCAGTGCTCACCCCAGTTTCTAGGAGCCTTGGTGCTTCATTTAGTGAGTTGACAGGGCAGCCTACTCCACCAGAGCTACATGTCCCAGGTCCTTCCACAGTCGCACCTATTACTGGGACTACAGAGACGCTCCCTTCGTCTGTTGCATCATCAGAGCAGGCAGCGCTAGTTCTAGATCCGACCCAGACCGTTTCAGCATCACTTTCAGTTACAAAGGGTCAGACAGCTCAGAGCTCAGGATCAGATGATGATGGCATACAGTTCTAGCTCGCTCCTTGTACCTCCGTGTTTGACTCGTCCGCTATAGCCCCGCCGGCCGATCCTTAGGTTTTGGTGTTTGACGCAAAAGAGGGAGATGGATCGAGTATGTTAGTCATAGGGGGAGCGATACATTTAGGGGGAGTCTATCTATTAGCTTATCTATTATATTTGGAGTTTTATGTGTGATACATTATGCATTCATGTTTACTATTATGCATTGAACTACTTAAGTGTGATCGTAATCGTGATATTAATGTGATCGTGATATTTATGTGATATGTGACATGTGTGCTCTCTACTTTGAATCATTTAAATGCCATATCACTTGTGTTATGCTCATTTGCTTTGCTTCCATGTTTTACTCCAATGCAGATGAGCTTTATTACTTGTACTCATGATTATTTCATACCTTTGGAGTACATTATGTTGGCTTGGGTCATATAAGCTTGCATAACTCTTTTGTTCTTATTGACAAAAGCTTATATGATCCAAGCATGTTAAAAACCTCAACTCTTTCACATACTCGAGGTGGTATTGTCATCAATCACCAAAAAGGGGGAGATTGAAAGCATCTAGGCCCCTAGTTGGGTTTCGGCGATTAATGACAATACGTGATTACGGTGACTAATGTGTGTTTTGCAGAGGCAATTAAGTTATATCATGGTAATGGAGATCAATTGGGCTATCATGGTGGTCATGCCCCTACGATGGAAATCATTTCGATTTTCAAAGGATGTATGACAAGGTTAAGGATGAACTAGTTCTAAGTGTCGATTGGAGTTGAAGAAACACTTAGAGTAGTTTACGACTTTGTTTTTCCTTTGGCCGTACTATTAAGGAGGGTATGGACGGGTAGCTTGACCTAGGTGAGTCTAGTGAGTTAGGTGTGGTGCACACTTGCTAAATCTAGCACTAGGTAGCTCCTAAAAAGCTCTTAGATCCATTGGAGCAAACTTTATTCACATATGATCGAGAGTTGGAAGTAAATGGAGGGTCAAATACTGACCGGACGTTGGTTCCGGTGTGACCGAACGCTGGCGCAGAGTCCGGTCAGTTCATTTGATCAAGGTAAAATCATCTGGTACGATCGGACACTGAAAGGTGAAGTGACCGGAGGCGGAGTCCCAGCGTCCGGTCGACTCTAATAAGGTTTTAGAGAGGGAAAATCATAACTAGACGCGTCCGGTCAGTGTTGATCGGACGCTGTCTAGCGTCTGGTCATAACTTAAACACTGGAGTTTGGGGAGAACTGACCGGTGTGTCCGGTCAACATGATCGGAGCGTCCGATCACCCCATAGAGGCACATAACGGTTTATTTTTCAGCAATAGTTATAAGTACTTCCTCCATTCGTGTGTAGGGGTACTTTTGCTTATTCCAACAGCTGATAAACACTTTTGAGAGTGCCAAGAAGAGCAAGGTCCTAGTGAGGTGATTGAGATTTGAGAATCCCAAAGAGAGCCTTCATTAGTGAAAGCAAGAGTAGCAAAGTGTGTATTCACCCTTCTCATTAGGCTTGTCGTGGTCAAGTGAGAGTTCGTGCTTGTTACTCTTGGTGATCACCATCACCTAGATGACTTGGTGGTGATTGGGAGCTTGGTGATCATCCGGCGGAGCTTGTGGATGACCCAACTCAAGTTGTGAGCGGTTGTGGGTGATTCACCGCGACGGAGTGTCAAAGAATCAATCCGTAGAGAGCACTTGATCCTTGCGCGGATCAAGGGGGAGCTACACCCTTGCGCGGGTGCTCCAACGAGGACTAGCGGGGAGTGGTGACTCTCCGATAACTCGGCAAAACATCGCCGTGTTCCTCCTTCTCTCTTTACTTTGAGCAATTCAATTCTTGTCATTTACATTCATAGAATTGTCATGCTAGAGTAGGATTGGAACATAGGTTGCTAAATTTTTATGCGATAGATCAATAGAAATATTTTCTAGGCACAAGAGGTTAATTGGGTTAACCGTAGGACTTAATTATTGCAAAGAAATTTAGAATTAGCCCAATTCACCCCCCTCTTGGGCATCTTGATCATTTTAGAACAAAGCAGCGACTGGCGGCGTTCAAACCCTAGGCTCCATAGTGGCGCTCTGCGAGGAAGACGAAAAGAACAAATGGCCTGTGAACAAAAGGAGCAGAGATTGGAGGAGCCGAGTAGGAGAGGGTAGAGCTCGAACCATAGCCGCCATTAGTACTTTATATTTTTCTCTCTGAACCGAAAACTAAAACTAGATCACAGATAGCAGTACTAATTTCTCGAACTCGTGAGGCAGAAAAAGCTAGAACGTGATTCAATTGAAAGTAGAAGCCATGCCCAAGAACCACGACCCAATTCATCCATTCGATTTGATTCTAAGAAGTGAAGACTAAAGACGAGCAGATCTAAGAAGAAACACACAACAAGATAATCAGGATGAGGTGCCCAACCTACGCCTAGGAGACCAAGCACGACACGGTTGGCCGGGACGTAGCAGGTGCACACGGAGATGGCGGCGACGACGGCGCGACGAGACCAGAAACGATCCAGGAAGTGCCCGATCCAAGTCGGAGCAGGATCCGCCACAATCAAAGTCAGAGCAGGATCCAGGAGTTGCGGCGGCGGCGACACGACGAGGGCCTAGGGCGACGACGGCTGACTCAAGGGATGGAGACGTCGACGCTCAAACCCTAGCTGCCATGCTTTCCTGGGCGACACGACACGGGACGGGAGTAGTGAGCGAGGAGGGAGTGACGACCGATCGGGAAGAAACAACACAACCTCGGAGGCGTTTATTCTAAGCCACGTGGATTGACGGGGTTAGGGTGGAAAAGGCACAGGCTTATTTTAACCCACGAGGTTTCCAAATGGTGCCGTGGATCACGACGGGGAGCAGCGACACGGGCTTCTCGCCACCCGCGGATGAGTCTGAGATCCCCGCGGGGATGCCCCTATCCAAAGGAGCCCGTAAGGTGGGTATTTTTTTGAAACCTGTACTATCCATAGTAAGTTACAAAGTTATTGCAAGACCATACCCCTCACTTGTAAGTTACGCCGTTACGGAGGTATTGTCTTGAGCACCAACAACTCAGACAAGTTTAGGCAAGTTGTTAGGTATATACGAGCCATACGTTAATTGGCTGATAGTACTAAAATAGATTGATTCCTTCTTATTCATGTAAAGTGACACACATTGCCAACGTTATCGACAATCACTTACGCGTTATACGTAGAGGAAGACGACAGATAGTTTGGCACCATTCATATAAAACTACTATGGCCATGTTTGAATCCGATAGGGATTATGAGAATTTCGTTATTATCTATAGTAGATTGTCATTTTTTGTTATTTTTAAAAGATCTATCCTAGAATCTGATGATATGTTTGGTATGATAGATATCTTTTTATTAGATTTCTTATAATCCATTTGCAGCCCTATTTATTCGCAAACAAAACATGCTAGGCGGAAGCATTGGTTGAGAAGGGGATATGATTTTGAGCTCTACGCCCCCCCACACGTCCGGTACGCGTGACAGCCCTCCAACGGCCGGCTCCCTCCCTCCAACTCGAGTATCCAACCAATCGCACCGCCGCCTGACCTTGACCCGCCGGAGTCGGTCTCGGTCCACGGGCACACGACGCCAAAGGTTCCAGCCTGGTGACGGGGGCCCACGAAACCCCGCGAAGGCCCCCACAAGCCAGGTTACCCGGCCCCACAAGCCCACGCGGCCGGACGCTGCGCATGCGTTCATTCGAATCATCAACCGGGTCCTACTGGACCACACGCACCTCTCGCCTGACCGCTTCCAACTGACAGTCTGGTCCCACTCATCTGGGCCCATCCGTCATGAGCAGCGATGCAGACGACTTGAGTACTAATACGACGACTCCCCCGCAGCGGCCAGGCAATCCATCTCGGCATCCGGGCACCGTCTTGAGACTTTTCCCTGTGTGCCATTATAAAAGATCGTAATTCCTTGTGTGCCCCTGAAAAAATTCAGCGGTCTTCAGCGCCACTACTCCAACTTTTTCGTGTCATCCATGCCACTTCCGTCAGTTTGGGCTCTAACGCCGTCAAACTGCAGGTGTGAAAAGACGAAAATGCCCTTAAGTTCAAATATGTTATTAATTTTTTTTGAGCATTTTAACGACTTCAAATGAAAAAACTCAAAACTAGAAAGTTGTAGATCTCGTCGAGATCTATAATTTTCATATAATTTTTTTTTCATTTAATTTCGCAAAAAAAATAATATGATTTTTCTAAAATATATTAATCATATCAAATCATATTTTTTTTGCGGAATTAAATGAAAATAATTTTTATATGAAAATTATAGATCTCGACGAGATCTACAACTTTCTAGTTTTGAGTTTTTTCATTTGAAGTCGTTAAGATGCTCAAAAAAAATTAATAACATATTTGAACTTAAGGGCATTTTCGTCTTTTCACACCTGCAGTTTAACGGCGTTAGCGTCCAAACTGACGGAAGTGGCATAGAGGACACGAAAAAGTTGAAGTAGTGGCGCTGAAGACCGCTGAATTTTTTCAGGGGCACATAGGGGATTACGATCTTTTATAATGGCACACAGGGAAAAGTCTCCACCGTCTTCCCCTCCTCCTCGTCTACGCCGTCCACTTCCCTCTCAAGCCTCGACGCCTCCGCCCCCCACTCGCTAGACCCTAGCTAGCCCTAGCGCCACCCGCCCACCCGCCCACCCACCGGAGAGAAGAGGAGGAGGCCTTGGCCGCCGCCGCCGAGGAGGCGCCAGGATGTTCGGGTACCAGAAGGGCCTCGACGTCGAGGCGGGGACCTCGGGCGGCGCCGCCGCCACGACCGGCGCGCGCCAGCTCTACCCGGGGATGCAGGAGAGCCCCGAGCTGCGCTGGGCGCTCATCCGCAAGATCTACGTCATCCTCTCGCTCCAGCTGCTCCTCACCGCCGTCGTCGCCGCCGTCGTGGTCAAGGTCCGCGCCATCCCGCACTTCTTCACCACCACCAACGCCGGCCTCGGCCTCTACATCTTCCTCATCATCCTCCCCTTCATCGGTCAGTCCGCACCCCTCAACTCTCAACCATCCATCCATCCCTCTCTCTCTCTCTCTCTCTCTCTGGCTGGCTGGCTTTAGTTGTTCCTCCGAGGATTTTGGATTTTTTTTTGTTCGTTTGGAGTGGTGGGGAAAGTAGTAGAGTGGGGTTTCGAACGAAGGGTGTTCATGCGAATGCTTCGCTTCTATTCCGCAAAATGCGGGTGCGTGTAGATTCCGTTAGCAATTTGGATGTGAATCGCGGTTGCGATATTTGAATCGCAACATTCTCTATGGCTAGAGTTCGATCAACTTTGTAACTTCTGAATCATTTTTTTGGGGGTTTTCCTCTTCCGATCGGGTGCACGGGGAAGCAGTTGGGTTCGAGGGGTATTTCTGTAAATTCCGCCGAATATATTCTGTGCGTTGCTTCAAGGTTGCAGTTAGAATCAGATTCTGATGCCCATGTCCTAATACCTGCGAAATCTGCTAGTCCTGCCAGCGAGTTGGTCGATTTGGTAAAGTTTGGAGGGATTCTGTCAAAGTGGAAATGGAGGAGCCTTGCGTGTTCTCATCCGTGCACGCATAGGTGCCGTTACCTTGTGGCAAGAGTGTTTTTCGGTGGGTGGGTGGGTTGGCACGCGTGACGGCGTGAGGGTTTTTGTGTTTAGCAGGAACAGCAAGGACCCCTCTAACCTGGCCTAATCGCGTGTTATTTGGATTGAATTGGATGTCTAATTACTTGTCAATTGATGATGCAACGCTGAACATGATTGTTCATTTTGTTTTGGTGTGCAGTGTTGTGCCCGCTGTACTTCTACCATGAGAAGCACCCAGTCAACCTGATCCTGCTCGGCCTCTTCACTGTCGCCATCAGCTTCTCAGTGGGCTTGACATGTGCCTTCACCAGTGGTAACCATCTCATCTTCGTTGCCTCATTGTTCACATCTTCGTGGCCTCATTGTTCAGTTGTTTTGACTACCATTACTTTGTGTGCCTGATTGTGTAAATTGGTAACATCAGTGTAAATACATGCAATGGCCTTGCTAGTTTTGGACAGAGTTTTGACTGTTAGGTTCACAGAAATTTATAGGAACTTGTCCTGGAAGCCTATGTGAGGTGTACAACGAAATTTGTAGGTTTTGGTGGCTATGTGATATGCTTGTCTCAATCGCTTTATTAACTGGCTTGCGTAAATTAGCAATATCACGCCATGTGCAGATTTTTCTGGCGATGTGAATTCACTTTTGGGTTGTTGTGCAATGCGACTGGCATGTAGTATGCCATAGCAGCGATACTTTTGGGAAGAGCTTTTTTTGGGGTAAGGTTTATTATAGAGAAAACTCAAGTAGCATGCGAGGGCGACCCATGTGCCCATTTGGCTAGTCTACGTGTAGGACCAAGTTGTAGGTGTTAGTGGCTTTATGATATGCTTGTCTGAGTCAGAAGCAATTCGAATATCACCATCTTGTGGAATTGGTCATTTATAATACAAACACCTCTTGCCTGTGCTTTTGCCTTATTGCGAAGTTGACCTTTGACTGGGTTGTGCGTTTTTAAACTTGCAAACAATGAATCCTTATTCATTGGTTTCAATAAAATATTGGTCAAAACATGCAACTTGAGAAGTTATCTACTATCTGTTTCTGGCTCTATTTTCTTACTTGCAAGGTGCGTAATTACACGATATAGTGACAGGTTCAGTATATTTCTCCATGCTAATAAGCACTGCTTTGTGTGCTTGTCTGTATAAATTAGCAATATCTTTTCCTTTGCAAGTATTCGAATTAGCAATATCACTTATCAGCATATATACTGTTTCTGAAAGATCATGCTAGTTTTTGGAAGTTTTTTTTTTTTTTTTTTTTTTGTGGTTGCTGAGAAATTTGAAGGAACTTGTCTTGGATGCTGAGTGAGGCATTTTCTTACTCTTTGTGTAGAGCCAAGTTGTAGGTTTGGTGGCTGTATGCTATGCTTATCTGAGCCCCTTGCTTTATGCATGTCACATATCCATGCAAACATATTTGGCAATGCAAAATTACTTTCGGCTTGCCTCATTGTGAAGTTGACCTTTTGTTGGGTTGTGCCTTTTTGAACTACCCTTTGGTTTTTCTTAAAGCATTGGTGATATTAATGGTAGTTTGAATCTGGCAGGTATTAGTCCATGAAAATAAACTGTTTCTTAGCCACAACTTTCGTGAGATTACTAGTTTTGTTAGGGTCTTAGCTGGAAATCAATAACAAATTACAAGGATTTTTTTAATAGAAGATTAGATTGTTACAGGCTCTGCACTAAGAGAGACGCTTCATATAAAAGCTACTTTTACTTTTTGGTCATCCCCAGCTGGTTTGAGTTCATTTGATATTTGATTTAAGTGATGCCGAATCATTATAAATTGTTATTGTGAACCCATCTTTGTTTCTGGAACCTTTACTTTATGATCTGTCTGTCACTCTGTCTTGTGTGCTGGCAACAGCTGGTGCAGTGGTGCATGATGTGGTGGTTGATTTTTTCTCTCTTTTGCATCTGTATCTTTTTGCCAATAATTAGGACACTGAATTATGCACTCTCTTTTTTGTTTCTAGATTTAACAGTCGTATTTTATTGGATGTCCAGACTACATAAAAGTTAGTTTGATGAGCTTCACAATGATGGCTTGAAAATTGAAACTAAGTTTTATTTCTTTTACTTAACAATAACAATTTAGGAAATACTTGTAATCTATTTCTGTTCAGCTATTTTCCGGTTATGTCTTTTGTCCTTTTAGTTACACAGACATGTGTTGGGATAAAATCTACTAAGTCTTGTAGCTGGCATTCATAATCACTATTTTAACCCTTTCTTTACACTGCTCTTAGTTCTAGTTGAATCCTCTATGGTCTAGCAATTGCTAATATAATCTGCTGTGTGAACAGGCAAGGTCATTCTGGAGTCTGCAATTCTGACAACAGTGGTTGTGCTCAGCCTGACTGCATACACTTTCTGGGCCGTGAATAGGGGCAAAGACTTCAGCTTCCTGGGTCCTTTCCTGTTCGCCTCCCTCATAGTGCTGCTTGTGTTTGCACTCATCCAGGTGAGGGATCTATCTCTGCACCAAAGCATCATTGCATTCTCTATGTGATGTGATAGTATTTACTTAGAATCTTTTCCAATCGATGCTGTTGGGGGGTGACCTTGTTGCTGCCAAATGCAGATACTGTTCCCACTGGGCAAGCTCTCCCAGATGATCTACGGCGGGCTGGCGTCGCTCATCTTCAGTGGGTACATCATCTACGACACGAACAACATCATCAGGCGCTTCACTTACGACCAGTACGTCTGGGCCGCCGTCTCCCTCTACCTGGACGTCATCAACCTCTTCCTGTCCCTGATGACCCTCTTCAGGGCGGCCGACTAGGCACTCTGCTCCCATCCTGTCTATCTACGCAAGCTGTGAATACCTTACGTTGGTCCCTGAATGCTCGTCTCGTGGGTTAAGCTCGGGTGCCCAGAATTCCAGTTCCAAGAGTAGAGTTGTATAGCTGCGTTGCCTTTCTACTAGTATGGTCTTACTCGGCATGGCTCAGTCAGAGTCTTGATATCATCTACGTAGCTGGATCACAAACATATGTACCTTGATTATGTGCGTGGAGATGTGGTACTGGATTTGGGTTGCCTAACCTTGAGTGAGAGTTTGGAGATCCATCTGCTTTATGATCTTCATTTGCTACAGGTGAAATCTATCATGGAGTTTTTTATTTATCGATTCATCATAAGTGATTATTTGATACAGGCTGACCACACGTATTCTATAACGCCAACAGAAAGTGGAGGTTGCGATCATGTGGGCACGTTGAAGAACGTTGCCCAGATTGAAACCACGTATATATTTATCAGCTAAAAGCTGAAAGCAACCTGTTGGCTGTTGGCAGGAAGACTATGGACGTCACAGTGCAGAAAAATTGTATGGGATGACAAATTTCTACATATACCGCACAACCTAACACAATTTGATCAGTGCTGGAAAGTACTCCTATCTCTTACAGAAGTGTTTGAGCCATGCTTGACGCTTTACGAGACAAGACACATTCTGAGCGGCTGAGCCTGATGGAAACATGAAAGCAAACCAAACTGTTAGCACACATACATGCATGCCAGCATGTGACATGCTTGAATTCTCCAAAGTCGGGGAGGCCAAGAAAAGATGATGCACTAGGGAGACTAAGGTTACATTCTCAAGTGATCCTCTATATTGGTTTTGTATCCCACATACAAGGCCAATGTCCAGGATCAAGGAAAAGAAAAGGGCTGGAGAGCTGGCAACCCAGATTGAGGGTCAATTCCAGTCACACTTCTCCCATGCTTCCTGGTTCTTGGGAAAATTTCAAACATCTGGAACTTGGCAGATGATCCAAAGATCCCACCTCAGACATGAACTAATCCTGTATGTACAGAAAGGTAAATAAACTAGAAAGGCATTGCAATACTCAAATCTCAAGTTGAAACACCGAAAGATTGAAGCATGCATACCAAAACATGTATACTCATTGACTCCCAACAGGATCGCCCACTAAGCAACATGCTGCCTCCCAACTACGTGAGACCACTGAAAGACTCCCTTAAGCAAAGGATTGCCTGCATAAGTTGAACGGATGTTCAAAAGGCAAGAAAGTTGTTTATTTCAAAATTTATAAATGTGTAGCCAGCAAAATGCACACACCATGTTTGCCGACATCGAACAGCTACTTGACGAACAGCCCTTTTCTTATCATCGAGAGCCTTGATTGCTGCTTGTACAACCTGAACAAACGATCAATCTGATGAGTTCTTTTTAGTAAGGGCAACTTGGTTATTGATGCAGGTGTAACAACAGTTAGCCATGCTAGAATGTCCTTAATCCCTAATAACTTCTCTCTGAATTATGCCCTAAACTTAACAATATCAAATTATGTCACGAGATATACTGCATCTCATTTATTTTCCGAGTTGAAAGTTCAGAGCTGAAGCATGAAGCTTTACATCTTCCCAAATACAGTCCTTGAGCCACAACATGGAATGGTTTCAATATTTGGTCAACCTTGTAGTTACCCAGTGGTCATAGCATGTATATTTTGCCAATAAAAGATATACACATAGAAAACTAACCTTACGCCGCATAGGATAAATTTTTGAGTGAGGTAACGTAGAAAAGGCTACTAAACATTGTAATGCTGTCTCCCGCACAACCTAAGGGAAAAAAGGTTGTTAAACATATTAATTCACAAATATAACAGAAGGACAATTAGTACAGATGGATTAATAAAAATGATAGTTGGTCACCATCATGTGAGGATAGGAAACAAGTTCGGTAAGAACACTGATTGTGAGTTGGATATTGTCCAGAATGCATTCTTTGCCTGGTTAGCAAAAAACTGAAGTTAATAACAAGATCAAATACATTGCATTAGATCAATATCAGAATAATATTAGACGAATGAAATTTTGCAGAAGAAAAGAAAAAAAATGAAGAACTTGAAGGACAATATCAAAGAGCACAAAGCAATTTATCCACCTGGAGGGCACAACCTATATTAACCTATAAACTAAAAGTTGGTGAGAATGTAAAAATAAAGCAATAAAAATGATCCAACCTTTTTCATCCATCAACATTCCAGAGAAGACAAGTAACAAACTGTACACCAGATCCTTATCCTCAATGTCAAAACTTAATTTAGCTAAGCTATCAGCCATCACGAGTAAAATCTGCAAGATGGGGAATAATAGGTTAACTAGACTGTGAATGCTAATATTACATGGACATAAGTATGTATATCATAATCAAAAGAGCTGTAACCTGGTGTGCTTCTGTTATAACTGCTGGTACTGGAGCATTGGAAATGATATGCCCAAAAGCTCGGTATAGTGCCAATCTGCAATTGATAGGGATTCTATAATTTTAAGAGATTATAATTGGGCAAGCTAACAATACACAAGCACTTCTTAAATTCGTAACTATAACATATAAAATAGCCACCAAGGAGCAATAGCAACCAATTGTTCTACCATATCATCTCATGATAATGCTATGTGCAAGGAAAATCACTTCTTTTTTACATTGTGCAAGGAAGATGATGCTATGTGGTTTTCTTGACTCAATGCTTTTCCAAGACACGAATGGCACAATGAATTGCACCACTTCTAAAGCCATGGCAATTCAGTTCATTTAAGTTGTCAGCACTATTTTTTTTGTTAAACTAGTGTATGAGTATCAGAAATGATGCCACTGTCACTTCTTTCACTAACATGTGAAATGGCCAGTTGGCTGGGCCTATTGTGCCGTCTTCGGTAATGTGGCCCATTAGGGTTAGGGGTAGTTAGCGATAAGGGTCTCTTGTTTAGGGGTCAAGTAAGCCTCTCTGTATAAGGAGTGGAGAACTGGAGATGTATCAATCTAATCAGGCAAGAAGAATATATCGATCTATTAGGGTAGGGGCAGCCCACTTCTATCACTGCACTTGTGGTCCGACTGCCGCCTATCGGCTGGCTGATGCCAGGCTGCTTGGGTTAGGGCCACATCCAGACCTAGGTTCATAACACATGTCTAATGCAAGAGATACAAATGTCGCTTCTTGGCATTTTATAAACAAAACAAACCGCAGCTAGATGCACGTAAGCCCCTCATCAGCATTCCAGAACAAAAGAGGCTTCAACATGTCCTCAAACTTACAAAAGGAATACCAGTAAGGAGAAAAGCATAATATAAAGGGGAACGGCAATGATGCACTGGAGCAGAATAGTTCGGGAGAAGCATGTGACTGGAAAAGCAAGCAGTAATCAGTAAAAGATATAAAGGAATAAAATAACAGGAATGCCAATACTTACTTTGTTGTGACTGCAGTTGTTTCTTTAATTTTAGAGAGGAAGATCGGCATCAGTATTGAGAAGAAACGCTGCTTGTATAATGGTTTTATTCTTGCATGAAATTTTTTATTTAGACACATTTCTGAATCACTCATCATCACATGGAATGCGCTAGCTACACATATTGTAAGAGAAGTATCTGATGAATGGCCGCCATAAGGTTCTTCCTGGTGGGATGGAATACTAGCCAAAATCTCATCTGAGCATAGAATCTTAAGAAGAAACATTGAAATGTCCTTCACCTTCTCATCTCCTCTCATAAGTAATCCTTTGCCAATCCAAGCCAAGCTAGACAAGATATTAATCTTAGAAAGCTTGTTTCCAGAGAAGACATCTGAGAAATTAACATCATCTGAAGTGCCAGCAGAAGAGTGGGATATCTTTGAGCAACTGTTGGCTAATACAGTTGAGAAACACCTCTCAAGAATATCATCAAGTATTTTATCCAGCTGATTCTCGTGTGAAAACTCTGGATTGTGTAGATATTTATTGAAAATAGAAGCTAATGCATAAGCAGCTGGCATTTTCCCATTTAGTAGAAAGACACTAAAGAGGTTAATCGTCACCATCATATCTGGTACAGGTGTTTGAGGCCGAAGGCCTACTATAATCGACGAAAACATGCTGATGAGAGCGGTTTCCGTAACAGAATGTGAAGGAACTAACTCATCTACAGCCAAAAGACGGTCTGTCATCAATTTCAGTGGGAGTGAGAGCATTGAAGATATTATGCTATATGCTTTCTGAACAATAAGTGACTGTTGCTCCTCTGTACATACTCCAACTAAAAGCTTCATCCCAGTCATTAGTGAGTCAAGGAGGCCCTGAAAAAGAGATATTAGAGTGCCATCATTACATGCAGAATACTTCACCATGCAAGATGTACCACCATAAACACAAGGCACTCTTAATAACTCGATTAACAGAAATGTTCAATTTGATAGAGCTTCACCTGTGAGCTGATTCTATCTAACACAGTCAAATCCTTAGTCTCATCCAATAGACGCAGAGCGAAGCTCAATGCAAGTTCATTGACACCACCAGAAGTTAATAACCTGCAATAAGGAGATTATTACTCAGGAAGAATTGATCACTTACCACAATATATTATGACAAAAAGAATAGCAATTAGTTGGACTAGTCCATGTTTGAGAAGTCTATCACAGAACATGATAGCCTGTCACAGCTATTCAATCGTTCTGTTCAGCCGCTGATCTTAGTACTGTTTGACAGCCATCATACAGTATTTTGCTGTCATGACGCACGCAGTGGCAGCCACGACAGCGCTTCTTTGAAGTGCATCCGAACAGGGACAATTAAGTTTGCACAATCCTAGGCAGGGGTTTTTAGACCGTAGACTTCTCTTGACACAGAATTACAAACTAAAAACCAAAGTTGTCATACCAAGGAAGGACCCGGCTAGAGTAGCACTCAAATAAATGGGCCACATGTTCAGCACATTCAATTCTTCCATTAGCCTGCATCATCAGTAAAAACTTTGTTAAGTTGCTTATATAAGAATGAAAAGTTGCATGAAATAAGAAGTCAACAGGGCGAGCAGACCTCAGATTCAGAAATATTGGTGACAACAGCGACTTCAAGTGATTTCGCAACTCTTAACATATAGTTCAACCCAGCAGTTCCAACTTCATAACTTGCTTCGAGTCTTAGACTGAGAGGCATTGAACTATCATAAGATTCAACCAAAGAAACAATCTTGTCAACAACCGTTCTGTAGTAAACCACTTCCCTTTCAGAATCATGGAACTCAGCAATAGATGAACCAATGCTAGTCAATGCTTTCAATGACAATCTCCACAGATCTACATTTTCAAACTTGCTTATAATTATTGACGTAAGCATAAGCAGAATATCCTCATAAGCATTTGCTGGCAGAGGCGAGCATTGATCCGGGAATGTTGCTAGTGTTAGCAAGCCCTTCACTGCAAACCATTTATAATAACTAAATGAATTAGAATATATAACTTAATTCAGAATGCAATAAGTACAACACTAACAGAAAATAGGTAAACTGGAAAAGAGTTGGACACCATGTGCATTTAGTATTTGTGAATTTGTAACATTGGCAACATGGAACTATATGAAGGGAGAGCACATGCATGCATCAGTGTAGTGTAGAGAAATGTGAAGACACCAATCAGGTCCATGTGTCGAAAATGTGCCTGTGGTACACTCATAGTTAAGATGTTAACTTACCAGCACAAGAGACATATTCTTGTCTGAGCATTGGCTGCATAGATCGAGAAGCTATAGTAAAAAAGAATCGAAGGAGATGGATTAATTGCTCCAGCTTTTTCTCTAAGATAAGCCACCAGGATTCCCTTGCTAATTTAACAGAAGAACAATCTTTATAAGATACCAAAGCCACTTCTCTACAGGATGAAAGCAATTGAACAGATAAATAGAGTGCTCCATAGTTGACAGGAGCAGAAGATGATCCATTACAATTATTCAACTGCCGAGATTCATAGTCAGCTTTGGTTCCCACAATATCTACCAAGTGTGCAAAGTGCTCTTGAAGAACTCTAGTACAGAAATATGTAGATGATTCAGCAAGAATAGAAATAACACTTCCAAGTGCATGCAGTTGGGCCAGGTCCTCTAATGAACTCAATACGGACTTTTCCACACTTGATACAGAGCGGATCTTGTTCACAATATCCTCATCCAACAAGATCAAATTAATAAAAACATCTTTATCTGAAGAATCAGTATACATAATAGCAGTCTTCAAACAATTCAGAGCCTCTGATATTAACAATTGATCTGAAGAAAGGTTAAAAATCACTTCTTTCAACTTGTACCAAACAGCTGATGCATGTCTAACCATTCTATCAGCTCCATAGAAGCGAATGCAATTGTCCAAATATTTTAAAGAATCAATCTGCAACGAAAATATAAGATGAGCACTACAAAATTACTGAGGGCATTCACTATGGTAAATTGCTGAAGTAGGAGCAGTGCAGAAAGTGGAGCTGCTTACCTTTGCCAATGGAAGAGAGGAAGAAAGTTTATCAAGAAGCAAAGGGATGACAAAAGGCTCAAAATATTGGGTTGAACAAAAAGCATGCTGCAAGTATTCAAACATATTGTTAGCCGAGAAGATGCACTAACACACGAGCCTTCAACACCAACAAACATGACAAGCATCTAGTAATAGAAAACTACAACTCCTCCATTAGAGAGAGAGTTCAGTAATGTTAAGCATATGTTTAGTTGAAATCATAAAAAAGGAAACCTTCTTGAAATCATAAATAAATCAAGTGAAATAACACATTCATACCATCAATGCTCTAGAGAGGTCTTCCCGTGTAGCATCCAAATCATTACCCACTCCCTGCATACAGACATGACACACATAATCATGATCCCACTTTTGAGAAAGAAAGATCAAGACCTACTAAGTAACAGAACGATAGAGCAAAGAAAACGGATTGACAATCAAACTGGTCAATTAGCATACGTGTGTGAAGTAGACAGGAAAATACTTGCTCAGAATCTCAAAAACATCCCCTGCAAATTGTGCTGCCAAACCAGATGGATCTGGAAACAGCTTCATGACAACTTCCACTACATGAAAAGAAAGCATCAAGCACTCTGGATCCTTTTCTTCATCAATTGCTTCACAGATCCCATACAGCTGTTCACCATCCTAGAAATATCAATTAAGTTTGTGTTTACATTTAGCCTCTGCATAAATCTAAAGAACAGTAACTACAAATTTACAAATGAACTGGCAGTGAGACGGAAACTAAATCTCCATGAGCTCAGATGTGATGATGACCAGAATTCTCTCAAATAATTAGCATTATCTAAAAAAGGTTTACAATAGTTTCCAATTCTCATTCCCATGGTATGCTTTGCAAAGTACCCCTGCCACCTACTAATCACCATCTCATCTTACTTTGCTACCTTGCTGTTTTAGCTCGTGGTAGGTATTTGTCCAATTTAAGCTAAATCAGAATTATATTACATCAAAGAAACATGGTCATATTGATATACGTGATTTGAAAAAAAAAATCCAAGCATTGTGAAGGTAATGGGTACTGTGCTGTGCTTACTATTTAAGGAAAATACAAATACACACTTGAGCATATTGCCTAGGTTGGGTGGGTGTTTGGAGGTGGTGGTGGTCAGGGTCTATGGGTGTGTGATATCATTAAATTTGTTTCTTCTTAACCACTAATTAGTAACTAAAAAAAAAGTTCAGGTCCTGGTGCAGCTGGGGTTGCAAAAAGATATGATCACAAAGTTCTATAACATATCGAAAAAAAAGATTAAATAAAAAACACCCCTAAAACATCTAACAGAAGATAACAGAAATTGTAGATAGCAATATACTACTCTAACAGCTAGAAAGTTTATGAACAGACAGAACTCATAAATGCATTCTTTTTCCAGTAAGGATAGCAATTATGTTTTGCCAATATACTGGTGATCCAGTGTTGTTCAGATATAGAGTAATCACCACACCATTTGTTTTACAGCTTCCGGGTACCGATCCAATATGCAGCTCAGAATTTCAAAGCACAGCTGGATTCAAACAGAGAGATGGAAAAAGGTATCAGTACATCAGATAATGATTTTAAAATGTACCTATCTAATCATCTTTGCACTGAAGAATCAAATCAACCTTGCGGTCAGCAGCTGCAAGTGACTGCACTGGAACATTCTGTAAGAAAGACTCAACTAATCTTTTGACATCAGCAATCACGATACAACCAACACCTTGTTTCCTGTGCAATAGAGCCAGGCAACCAACAAGGGCTCCTCGTATTGCTTGCCAATCTGACTGATATAGAAAAAATAAAACAAGAAGACATGAGTATTGCTAAGATAAGGACAGGTGCCAAACGGCAAAGAATAGACACTTATCACGTTTATCAATCTTAAGCACACCGATTTACTTCACTCCGATAACATACACAATCGTGACTGAAATATAAATGACAAAAAAAGCTAATCACTAGGAGCTAGGGCATTCAAGAGGGAAAAGCCCTCAAGACCCAGCCAATCCCTAAAGCTGTGCCTCCTCTTCGGCAAGCAGCAAAGCTCCTACCATGCAAGGTGCAACGATTCCAATGATTCCATAGAGTTCAGGCACCAAGAATGACAAGAGAATTAAGGCCCTTTTGCACCTGACCAGTAACCACATCACTCACCCTACTTCACAAGTAACTTCTGTTATTGGTCTAACCTAGGGCCAAAAGGTAAATTACCAAAATACCACACCTGATACAGAGCTCAAGCTCATCAATGCAATTTTTTTAATCAGGTAAAGGACTTGGATAAATTGCTTATATGCCACCTAACATTAAAAAAAAAAAGACAATCTAACCATCAAAGAAGTCACATCAATATATTGAACAGCCAGCTAAGTAAATAATGCTGTAGTTAGGTTTGTTGCATCTCACTGAGATGCAAAACCCCTGCTTATGTAGAAAACTAATTTAATGTAGGTTTCTCCATCTACACTAAACAGGACACAATACGAGGGGGGGCTCACTTTGGCACGTAATGCTCTAAACACAAATTTTCGTAACCACAATTTTGACAGTTTTGCTGTGCAGAAACGGAACTCATACAAATGAAAACAAGCTATTATAACTTAGAAACCAAATAAAGTGCCAGCTTTTTTATGTGATGATTGCAGTCAATGGTTGATAACACTAAAACTACGATGACACTTTCCTTGGAAAGGGAGAAAAAGGCTATGTTGTTGAATGCAAGACTTTTGGCTATTATTTATACAACAAACACCAATTACTCTTCAGATTCTCCTTGTATGTGGCCCTTGTTAGGTTTCATCTCCAACCTACCCAACTTAATGAGTGGGGACAAAGAGATTTTGTTGCTGCTGCTGCTGCTGTTATTAAATTATAAAACAAGGCCTTGATCTAATAAGAACTTATACAAATATAAACGCATTACCTTCCCTAGTTGGTTTCCTTGTTAGGTTTCATCTTGCTCCATGATTGCAACAAGAAAATTGCAGGAACAGAAGGTAACATTTACTAACTTAATACCAGGTGTAAATACAAACATGTCAGCCTACTAACTTAATACCAGGTGTAAATACAAACATGTCAGCCTATTGTTCAAGAAAAACGCAATCATACAGAAAATACTTGAATAGAACCATGAGGACTTCTTTATCTTCCATCCTTTTTATACTTAAAACTTCTAGGAAAGTATTTGAGAGGAAACAATCATGATTCACATAGTCAAAGCATCAAACTTACCAATCTTGATATAAAGAAGTCTGACAACGTTGTAATGGTATTGACATCTAAACATTTAAATGAAATTCGAGACAATATTTCCCCCAGAAGCAGTATTCCTGTAAAATAAAAGCTTAAAAGTAAATCACCAGCAAGCAAAAAACATGCATATAGCAGTAGCAGGTTAATGATATTCAGTTCAGATCTATCAGGAACGGACACAAGGAGAGATAAGTTCAGCAGGTTAGATTGAAACAGTAAGTTCAGAACAAAGCTCAAAATTCTGGAAATGCGATCACTGATCCAATAAAGTGGCACATTCTTCCTTGCCATTTCAGTTTGTACTGGCAATCTGCATGTGGGCATGCACACCCCTGTGTGCTTGCATTGTCGTATAGAGTTGGCGTTTGTTTGAATAGAAAGAACTGCAACAGTCTTCACAAAAAGGATAGCATTTGAATTATTCACCTTCAAGGGGAACTAGCAGTAGGAGCAACCATATAGCACCTTAAAGCATGGCAACTAGCCATAGGCCTACATCCTAACGAACTTAGAAAGAAGGTTCAAACTTTGAATTATACTGTTTGATCGTCACTTAAGAAATCATGATAAACATAGTGTGGAAGGTAACCACAACCGAGAAAAGAGATAAACGAACCTCTTGATCTGACAATGTGGTCTGTTGTCGTCAAATACATATCCATCTTGGATACCTGAACAAAATCACCAAGGAGAAACAGAACAAAGTCAACCTGCTCTCCCCGTATGGTGGATCACACTACAAAATCATATCTTGGGGGCTGGGGCATACCAAATCAAAGAGGGTCAACTTGTCCTTGTTCACCAGGGCAGCAAGAGCATCCACACTAGCAGACTGTTGCACACCCACATCATTACAGCATTAGGATACAAATGAAACCAGGTATCAGGCTAAGCGAAAGGAACATTTTTTTTTCTCATCGGATTAAGCTAGCAAGCACCAACATTAACGGATTCACCTCACGCATTAACCAAACAGTAGTTCTTTGCACTAGGATTACACAGAATCTGAAACTGAATGTGTTCTATCAAATCGCGCACATGACCCAAAAGTTTCTTCCGGCAGCCGAAATATCAACCTCATATTACGGATACTACAAGCCGAATTACTGAAAGCACAAGCTAACTGAACCAAAGCTGCAACTGGAGAGAGGGGAAGTGGAGAGGAGAGAAAAGAGAGGTACGTGTTGGGCGGCCGGGCGGGCGACGTCGACGTAGGCCTCGACGTGGGGGACCCACTCGACGGGAGGGAGCCTCGCCATCGCCGCCGCCGGGGCTTAGCCTCCGAGAGGGTTTATCTAGGGTTCTGCTGCTCTGGTGCCGCGTGGATAGGAAGGGCCTTGCCGCCTTGGCCCTTGGAGAGGTTTTTTGCAGGAGCGCGTGAGGCGGAGGAGGTGTGGCGGCCAGAAGGACGGCGGCAGCGGCAGGCGGCGTCGGCGGCGCCGGCGACGGAGGGGCGAGTGAGGCGTGCTTTCCCGGTTTTTCTTTGGGTTTTTTTTACAGGGTTTGGCATGGCACGTGCGTATAATCAAACAACAAAACCTCCGTTCCAATTCAAGGGAATTACTTTCCTGCCCCTGAGATGTCGGAAACTCGGAATTTTGTAGTTCCGGAGAATTGGGATTCCAACGTTTTCCAAGACTTTATTTATGTCTTTGATTGATTTGATGAGTTCATCTCCATGAACTTAAGCAGAGTGATTTGTTCTAATTTGATAGTAAACCTTGCGCTGACAGGTCATTACATACAGTAACCTCCGTCATGAAATAATACAGTATCAAAGGTTCCAAATTTGTTCTCAATTATAAAAGTATTTTAAAATGATCAACCCTATACGTGTGTGGTTGCCTTTTAAACCCCATCCATGCATGCCTTTTAAACATAATCTTTGTTCGAAATGACTCCGTAATTGGTAACTAAGGTGTTCGGCTGCCCTTGTTCTGTAGGAATTTGGATGGTTTGGAGGAATTCTAGAGGAATTTGTAAGAAGAAAACACTGTTCCGGATGAAAAAAGAAGCGGATCAAGTCGGGTTTAAGGGCACGCGAACATGGCCTAAAATTAGTGGCGTACATACATGTCTTTTTAAACTGTCTTGCTAAAAAAATTAAGCAAAGTCAACAACAAATTAACTAATTAATAAGGGACAAGTTAGTCTTTTGCTATACTTTTTAGGGCCTGTTTGGACCATAGCCGAATTATATAAGATTATAATAGTCAAGATTATGAATTATAATAATCAGAGTGTTTGGATCCTCAGATTATTCCTCAGATTATTGTGGTCGGTTAAAGTGAGAAATCCTTATCTTACCCTTTGGATGATTGTGAGAAAAGAGAAGAGAAGGTAGAGGAGGGGGCCAATTTGGACTTTCACCGATAATTTCCAAAAATCAAGTCTTCCCTAGATTCTAGATTATGTGACTATGGTAATCAGGGGCTTTTATTATACTACTAATCTATAATATAATTAATCGTGTTTGGATCATATAATTTAATTATATAACCGGATTATAATCATAAGATATCCAAACAAGGCTTTATTTCGCCTAAAATTACAATACTTGGCATTTCATTTCAGGACGGAAGGAGTAACATATTCAGTAGAAAATCACCCCTTCGATAGACACAGTATTTCAAGGCGATGCAGCTAACAGCAGACAAAAGCGTTGCTTTAGAATTATGTACATGAAGAAGAGCATTGCCGTCACTCTTCAGGTTGAACAGGGGATGACTAGGAAAACAGGGGTGAACTAAACAGCTACTGCTCTTTCCAAATTCTTCAGGCGATCAACCATCAGGGAGACACAAGCGCAGCAAGAGTAGAGATTCCCTGGAGAAATAGACACATAGACTGAACATTTCTGTCCAACGTCCACAGCAGGCCAAGAGTTCCAATTTTAGGCCTGCCCAATGGAAACAACAGATAGGCCATCATCAATGGTGATAGTCATATAAAGCAATATTGAGGTCTTGTTTAGAACTCATATCCACCTCAATCCACATATACTGAGGTGGAAAATTAACTAATTTTCACCCCCAATCCACTCCAACGCATGTGGATTAAGGTGAATACGAGTGCATCCAAATAAGCCCTCCGCATGCTTCCCCTGTTGGAGTATTTCTAGGAGATTGTTGTATCGATGGCAAAGTGAGAAGAGCAAAAGGCAGCATAGCGTAATGAAATTGAAGACAGAACTTCTAGCCATATGTGAAGTTATATCACCGCAAGCAAAATCAAATTCAGTTTATTCCAACATTCAATAAGGTGTGTTTGCATAATAAGTTGAGTTGTATACTAGACAAAGAATCCAGATTTTCAGGGGAAACAGAAAGGATAAATGCACAACTCGCAATGCTCATGTGGTACTGCAGAGTGCCCCTGGCCAGCAGTAGTAAGGTTAAGAATCTTAAGACCATCGATGTATCAGCAAAGAAACAATCCAGGACACTAATAACTTGGTTAGAAGATAAAGAAAGGATCAAAATCAATACTTACTGCGATTATCCGGTCCAGCCTCGCCCGCCAATCAGGTATCCATGCCCCAAACTGGAACAGCAACCCTGTGTTCCTTCAGGCATCAAACAGCAAAAGCAATAAAGACTCAAGGAATAGTTAAAAGTGTGCAATTACATTTGAAAATTTAAACAACAAATATGTTTTGCGTTCTAAAATTTATGAAAAAAAATTATACACACAGATCATAGATAATTGCAGGCATACAAAATTTCATGGAGAAAAGTGAGCATATGCCTTCTGCGAAAAAAAAATACAAAGAGTCTATCATTTTTGTGAAGAAAAATGATGTGCGTCAGCATGGGTATCCATGACCTACAAGAAAATGTTTTTTTCACTAATTTTGAAAATGCACGTGCGTTTTTCAAATGGGGGTGTAGCTAATCCCAAGCTCACTCGAATCTTTACCATAGTCAAAACTTGTATTCCAAGAACCAAATACCAATTCAAATTGATGCCAAACAAGATACTGGTGGTAATTGACAAAATAGAAATATAACTGTATTTAACTTGTAAAGGATTAAGATTAATTGATGTCATAGGGTGTCTTAAATCAAACTAGTTGTTTACATATAGATAAATAAATAAGTCCCCTCATACCTACAGACACCAGTTTAAGCTTCCAACTAATAAGCAGCTCTACTTACTACTCCCTCCATCCCAAATTATAAGTCATTCCAAGAATCTTGGAGAGTCAAACTTTTTCAAGTTTGACTAAAATTATAGAGAGAAACACAAAGATTGATGACATCAAATATGTATAATATGAAAATATAACTAATGAAGAATCTAATGATACTTACTTGGTATGATAAATATTATTATTTTGTTATATAAATTTGGTCAAATTTGAAAAACTTTGACTCTCCAAGATTCTTGGAATGACTTACAATTTGGGATGGAGGGAGTACTATTTAGCTGAACCGGAGACAGTACCACCAACGAAAATTCTGGATAAATTTGCAAAGGAACAATCGATGTGGGAAAAGTGAGGATGCATACTAGAATCTCCGATAGCAACAGGTAAAGATGTGATGGACGAGCTCACAAGGGGGTTTTGGGGGCTCGAAGCATGTGTCTTCATCACTAGCCGGCGACCAAGCACCAAAGTTTAGGTTGTATTGTGCAAGACAGTTCGCTCGGAGGTGTATGATGGAGTTTTGACCAATGGAAGGCAACCAATTGGATGACACAAAGAGGCTACGGGCACCAGAAAAGAGGACATGATCACCTATACATATCACTGGAACAGTCCTACCCAAGGCCTTGTTTAGATTGAGAAAAATTTCAACCCGATGAATAGTAGCACTTTCGTCTTATTTGGTAAATATTGTCTAATCGTGGACCAACTAAGTTCAAAAGATTCATCTCGTGATTTCCAACTAAACTGTGCAATTAGTTTTTTTTTACCTACATTTAATGCTCCATGCAAGTGGCTAAAAATTGATGTGATGGAGAGAGAGTGAAAAAACTTGGAATTTTGGGGTAATCTAAACAAGGCCCAAGACAAGATCAGCAAGCTTGAGAACCAAAAGGCATGAACAGGCCCTATTCTTGTAGCCGACAAGCATGATCTCTGAGTCCAATTCAACCAAAGGCAAGTAGATTTCCTTGCTTGATACTGTCGCGACTGTCCTTGGTGGAGGCACTGTTGGTGGAGATAATGGGCCTGGTCGCTTCTCTTATAATCTGTACTTTTCAGCTTATTTTTTTAGCCGGAACAATATTTTTTCTCTCGCACTAAATCAGCTGGAACAGTATTTCGACTTCTTTTTCAGCGAAGCGAACGTTGCGGAGGATCAATCCGGGAGACATGACGTGTTAGCCAGTCTTTCTGATACACCACATACAGCTTCCCCTGATACTGCAGGGTCGCCTCCAGTTCGTCCTCCTTCCAGCTGCTTATAGTCCACTCATCATCACCGGCTGATGCAACAGCGACGCGGCCAATAGGAGCAAGCGCTAGCATCACGGTAATGGTCCCCGAGGCCGTGATGTTGACGGCGCTGCAAAGCTCGCGGGATAGCTCCCGGTAGAAATAAAACACATCAGCAGCATCCAACAGCCTGATGCGGTTGGGCAGCTCCTCCAGGTGCTTCACCTGCTGGGCAAGGCAGTGGAAGGACGGGAGGTCGGCGACGTCACGGGTGAAGGGGTGGAGGAGGCGGAGGGCGGTGTCCTCGAAGCGCAGCAGGAGGAGCAGGCCGTCGGGTGAGTCGAGGACGTGGTGGTCCTCGAGCTCCGGGATGGGGACGCGGACGAAGGCGCCGGCGGCGGAGACGTCGAAGAAGCGGGCGTGGCCGCCGTGCGCAGGGTGGCCCGGGTGCCGGCCGAAGCCCTCGGGGAAGAGCATCCAGCGCCGCGGGTGGAGGCGCGGGTCCAGCAGGCCGCGGCCGCGCGGGGAGGCAGCGGTGGCGCGCCAGCCGGAGCAGACCGCGCGGAAGCGGACGTAGTCCAGGAAACCCCCCGTGGCGAGCACCCGCGCGGCGATGAGCTGTGTCAGGTCGATGTGCAGCGACGCCCAAGAAGGCATCGCCTCCTTCCCGCCGCCGCCGCCCCGGTGGGAGGAGGCCCCTTGCGGCAGTGCTCCGGCGGCCATCTGTTTGCGGATTTGGGGGCGATTGGAGAACTGGGGAGACGTCGCTGCCTCGATTAATTCGGTGAGATGAGTTTGGTTAAATCGTTAAGAATTTTCACTTTAGTGAAATGTGAACAGAATTTATTGTCTATAAAATTAAGGACACGGCTAAAAAACAGCCGTGCGCAGGCACGGCCTTCAACCTTCGCGCACGTCCACCTCCCCTTCTTTGGTACCACGCTATGACTTGGCGGAGCTCCGTGCCCGTGGCGGCCGCCTTCCCCCTTTCGCTAGAGCTCACCCGTCCGACCTGGCTCGGTTGCCTCCGCCATCGTTAGGCCCCTAACCGGCCTCCAGCTATCCTCACCATTCGACCGGCCTTCCTCCCTCCAAACCTTCCCTTCTAAACCCATCGGAGTTGGGAAAGATGCGAGGAAAAGCTCGCTAGAACCTAACTTGGAGATCTAGGAGGAGGAGGAGGCCTACCTCGCTGGATCCTCCATGGCCGGCGCGGGTGAAGGGAGGAGCTCGGTCCGTGTGTGGCATTGCTGATCACTAGTGGCATTGCTATGTTACTAAGTAATACCAACAAGCACTTCTGGCGCAGTTGCTGGGAATACAAACCTTGCAGCTACGTTAAAAAACGCCAACAAGCTAGTGATGTTACTAAGTAATACCAACAAGCACTTTTGGCGCATTTGCTGGAAATACAAACCTTGTAGCTACGTTAAAAAACGCCAACAAGCATGTCTGGCGCCGTTGCCGGGGAAGGCATATTGGTTAAAGAATCTAGTAGGACATGTTCATGATAATATGCATGTAAGGTAGCCATTGTTTATGCAGGCTAACTTTACTTGTTTTCTCTGGTTGTGGATGAAAATATGATAGTGTATGATCGGTTACAAACTGTCGAAAAACTACATCGAAAATCCAGAGGCACTCCTAAGGAAGAAACGGTCTCATGCCGCTTCTTCTTCTGTTACTGCTCCGACAGTCGAACCAGTCACCCCTGCACCTCCAAGACCCTCCGCGACTACTGCACCCCCGTTGTTGCCAACGTGCCCGTTGGGTCGGCTGTCAACACTAGGGATGGGAACTTCGAGCTCTATACCAGCCTCATCACGATGGTGCAGGCAAACCAATTCCATGGTTTGCCTAGCGAGGACGCGAACGCGCATCTCCAATACTTCCTTGAGTAGTGCGACATGATCGTCATCAAGGACGTCGCACTTGAGAGCATTAGGCTCCGCTTGTTTCCCTTCTGCCTCTCGGGAAAGGCGAAGCAGTGGTTTTACAAGGAAAAGGAAGCTATCAAGACATGGGACAAATGTTCCGCGGTGTTCCTCGTCAAGTTCTTTCCCATGGGCAAAACCAATGCCCTGAGGGGACAAATTTTGAACTTCCAGCAAAGCTCCATGGAAACCATTCCCGAGGCGTGGGAGAGGCTGCAGGACTACATCCAAGCATGCCTGCACCACGAGACTGAAAACTGGTTAGTGCTCTAGAATTTTTATGATGGATTAATACCCATGACTAGGGGCCACCTCGATACTGCTGCTGGAGGCGCTTTCCTTTCCCTCACCATTGATGGAGCCACGGCTCTCATAAAAAAAATGGTGTCGAATTAAAGCTGGGGGGAGGAAAGGAAAACACAAAAAGGAATACATACCGTGAAGGAGATGGATATGCTTTCTGTAAAAATAGATTTATTAATGAAAAGACTAGAGGAACGGACCCAAGAGAAAGACGCCATGATGGGCACCGTCCAGGCCATGGACTCATGCATGACGTGTGAGGTCTGTGGGAACGTTGGCCATTCGGGGAATGATTGCCCTGAAACCCGCGAAGAACTGCCTTCATCAACAACGAGTTTCGCCAACCAGGTAATAAAGGGTGGAACAACCAATCCCACCCACAAGGTAATTCGAACTATAACTCCAATTACAATTCGAATCAACCTTCACTAAAAGACTTGGTATTCAACCAAGCCAAAATAAATAAAAGTTTAACTAAAAAGCTTACAACCAATGATAAAATTCTTGAAAATATAAATTCTCAAATCGAAGGTTTAACTTCTACCGTTAAAAATCAATTGAGCTTTAATAAAATGATAGAAATACAACTAGCTCAAATAGCTGCTGCAATTCCTATTGATAGTAATGGAAAAATTCCTGCTCAGCCTAAAAATTCTCATGAAAATGTAAAAGCGGTGACCACGAGGGGTGGTAAGACCACTTGTGATCCACCAAGTCCTAATTAGTCTACAGGAAAAGCAAAAGAACACCAGGAGACCGAACCTTTGACAAAAGAAAAAGAACAAGAAGAGGTGACAGCACCAAAAGACTTCGTCGGCACCAGTTACCTACCGTTTCCCACAAGCAACCGCAAGTAGACCGTGGATGAGCAATTCGCTCGTTTCGTTGAGACGATCGAGAAGATACATGTAAGCGTCTCCCTAATAGACGTCTTGCATGTACCTTCCTACACCAAGTACATCAAGGATATCATCAACAACAAGCGACCACTACCATCCACGAAGGTCGTCAAGCTGACAGAGGAGTGTAGCGCTGCTATACTCGACTTTCCTAAAAAGAGGAAGGATCCTGGGTGCCCCACAATCTCATGTTCCATCGGGATCTAATATTTCGACCAAGCCTTGTGTGACCTTGGGGATAGCGTAAGCATTATGCCCATGGCTATCTTCGTCAAGCTGAACCTCACGCAATTGATGCCAATACCGATGATGCTTCAGCTGGCCGATTCGATGGTCCGCTATCCAACGGGGATAGCCGAAGATATTTCGGTAAAAATTCAAGATTGCTACGTCCCTATTGACTTCATGGTGCTCGACATGGAGGTCACAAAAGAATCAACCCTCATCCTTGGGTGACCTTTCCTAAGCACTAAAAAAGCCCAAATTGATATTGGAGCTAGAGAAATCCGCTTCAATATCCATGGTAATGAAGAAAAATTCGCCTTCCAGCACAGGAAGGAGCAATGCTCCATGATTTGTATCAAGTATGGGCCGATCCCACAAGGCCTAAGGGAGGTCCACATCCAACCTCAAATGATGGACATGCCTATGAAAAAGAGCAAAGAAATAAAAAAGAAGCCTATGTGGAAACCAAAAGAAGAAGCTCCGAAGTCCACCACTACACCACCAAGAACAAATAAGATGGTGTGGAGGCCAAAGAAAGAGCAACCCTCTGCATCCAGTTCTCCGTGATCAGGAGCTCCATCAAGCAAGAACTACCAAAGGTAAATTACTAGTTATCTTTTACAATTATGCTAAATTCCTAGCTTACGCATTAATAAATTCAAAAATAATATATATATATATATATATATATATATATATATATATATATATATAATTTGCCTTTTGAATTACCTTTGTTGTTGAGTTTTAGTTATCTTCCCATGTTCTATACAAAGTATATGTTGGTTTGAGACATGGTTAGTATACAATCATGTCTTCATAGGTTTTTTAAATTAAGCATGGTATTTAGGTTATTTAGCCTACCCTGATTAGATATTTAATTTGATCATTGAACCAAAACTACTAAGTATAGAAATTGGTTGATATACTAAGTAAAAATAAACAACTTACCTCAGAATCATCACCTGGCAACAAGCAAGCTTGGGGAGGACACCCCCGCAGAGGTAAGTATTATCCTTTAATTTTTGCATTTTAATTTTCACATTATTTATTTTCTACATTTATTTAATTATCAAAAAATCAGAAAATGTAAAATTCCAAAAAATAAAATATGATAAAAACAACAAAAATATTTATTCCACTCCCATATGTGATTTAAGAATGTTTAGTTTCTCCTTTGTTGAAATGATGAATAGTTGCTCTATTTGTAATTCATTTGTGCCTAGGCTATAACGTAGTATTCCCCAAGATTTAAGTTTGTTGGATAAAATGTCTCATCCTAAAGCTTGAAACTTGTGGGTTGCAAAAGCATGATTCTTTTCTAAGTTATTGCAATTTATGATATGGTAAATAGAATATGCTATTACTTCATTCTAAGAGAAATTTGATATCTGGAGTTTTCATTTAAAAAATACTAAAATCAAAAGTTTCTCAATGGTTATGAATTCCTACCATGGCCATATGACACATTCAAACGCAAAAATTAGTCATACGCTACTTATATTTACATTGAGTTTTGTCAAATTTGTTGTGACCCTTGTAGAGATTCTAGTCATGCACCCATGATCAAGATTCACGTACACCCACAAATAAAATACTGACTCTTACACTGAGAGTTACACAAAAACATGTTTTCCGTCCACCAAATAAAAACTCCAATCACTTGTCATGAGTCTTTCTCTCCAAAGTTTTCATATGCCAAAAAGAAGTATGGGGCTATGCTAAAGAAAAAGAAAAAAGAGAGATACATGAAGCTCTCAAAATAGCAAAAGAAAAAGATGGAACATATGAAGGTTCCAAAGTATTGAAAAAAGAGAGATAGCCCATACTTCTAAGGCAATAATCAAAAAAGAGAAAGTCATGATCAAAGGAGTACAAAAATATTAGGATTAGGAGAAATATTCCACACACTTGCACATCTTGATCAAAGTGTATGACTTGCATCTCCTTGGATCCAGTTTTTGACTTAGCAATATATGTGATGTAAGTATGCCTCTCATTCAAACCTACCTAAAACTCCACTCAAAGCCTTCTAGAGATAGGATGAAAAGAAGGCAAAACAATCAAATGCCTTGGTGAGGATCATACACATTGAGCGATCGAGTGAATCATTTGAGGAACTTACATTTTATTTTACAAAATTCATAAAACCACAGGATAGAAGGTTGATCAAAGAATGAATGAATGATAATTCTGTTAAAACTATTCTTTCTTGCAACCACCTAAGACTTGGAAAAGCAATAAGCCCCACATGGACTAAGTTAAAAAGGGTGGATAGAATGCCAACTCATTTATATTGAGGAAGAATACTTTGTTATAGGCATGGCACTTGTGAATTATACTTGTCATTGTAGCAACTACTGATAAACAACCAATAACTTAGCTATTTGTTCGAGATGAGCAAAGGTTAAGCTTGGGGAAGCTTGTTGGTGGTCTTTATCGATCAAATCTGACCGCCAATTAAGACACAAAAAGAGGAGAAATTAGCAAACTTAAACACATATGCATTTACTATTAACAAAGTTCCACATGTATTTGGAGAACATTATTTTGCAGGTCACAAACACAAATGCATGAAATAATTCACCAAAAGGCGCTTTCCGATGCTGATTTGCACAAAGGAACAAGGGAGACGCCTATCAAATCAATTCAACTAGGACAAAGCACCGCGGGGAAGCAATCCTGGTCTAGCCCATGGCCTACCACGTGAAGGTGGTGGTGAGTGGCCATGGTCAAGGGGTGGCCAACCCCCTACCGGCGCTGCTCAGCCACCCCTTGCTGTGGCGGTGGCATGGAACCATGCTAAGGCGGTGGGAGTCGGGGACGCACCAAGAATAGCCTCCAAACACCGCCTAGCTCCTGTATAAATAGAGGGGTACCCCCTCTCTCAAAACACAACCTTGAGCATCACCTCACACACCACTACCTCACTCTCTTCTAGTAGTTGTAGTTTTACTTTTAGTAGCTTTAGAGCAAGGCAAAGCTACCTTGGAGAGCTTGGCTCCTTGGAAGAAGTGACTCTTGGGTATAAATAACAATATGAGTTCTTCCAAAGTCATGCTTTCATATGATAACTATAGTCATACTTATGAACTAGAGTATAGTTGTTGTGTTATAATCTTGATATATGAACTAGTGTATAGTTTATGTGTCATGAGAATAACATACACAACTTTATGCTTAAACACTCATATAACTTATATAATTGGGATTAGAACTCGGTGGCCTCCCAACCTGCTTCACACTTAGTCCTAAGACTAATTATGTAATTTGTATGATCATTAACTAATCTTTGTATGACTATACTAGACCAATGACTGCTCGACTTAGGATTATTCTTTTATTCTTTCTTTTCTATTTTATCCTTTGAGGAATGTCAAGTGTGTGTCCACTATCTTGAAATCACCGTATTTACCCCTACTATAAACATTGGTGTACTTGCAAGCATTATTATTCAAGTTCATATCCATACTAGACTCTTAATCAAATGCCTTCCTTTGGAAAAATATAAATAACAATACCCTGAATACTTCTGGGTGAAATGCTACAATAATAACTCCGTGTGCTTGCGGATAAATATCTAAAATTGTTAAGGAACTATCAAGGCTATTACTTAGTGGCATTGCAGATCACTAGTGATGTTGCTAAGTAATTGTTGGTGCAAAAATGTGTCAATAGCGCCTGGCACACAGCAAGCCAGAAGGATCTGCTTGATGGAGCAAGGATGGAGATCCACTTGGCTTCAACGCAGGACCAGTCGACCCTACGAATTCCTCCCGAGGGCGTGCTAGTCAATTTGACCTGCAATTAACAAGGAGAGAAAGTTTATTAGTAATTTAAGGTGGAACATGCCGGTCTTGCCCAGACAGTTCCAAGTGTGCCACTTTAGGAGCAGCCAGACAGAAAAATCGACTAAATAGCCGATACAAGAAAAATCGGCTGTTAAGGACTGTAACACTCGCGGGTTGTGATTGATTTTATAATGACTGACTGCGATGCACCCAGCTTTAATGATTCTTTCCCTTAAGCTATTAACATGTATACATCAGAGATACATCACTGGCTAAATCAGATTCGATCGATACATAGTGTAGAGCCAATAAATTCGGTGAAAAAAGAGGATATACCACGCATACAATCAATTGTTTGATACAGACAAACCTACGAACCGTCTAGATCTAATCCATTACCGTCAACAGTGAGGTTCAACTGGATCGATGCAGCTATTATGACGATGATAGTCTAGAACCAAAAAACCCATAGAACCGACCATACTTTAATAGATTCGTGAAAGCGTGTCATATATGTGAAAGCACAGGTGAATCGGCTAAAAGAGCCGATTCAGGTAGAAAAAGGATCATAGCATGTGAACAATCGACTATTCGATACGAGCAGACCTATAAACTCCTCAAATCTAACCTATCATCTTTAACAGTGGGGTTCGATCAGATCGATGACAGCTATAATAAAGATAATAGATTAAACCTTTAAAGAAAACAAATCTATTCATATTTAATAGGATCATGAAAACATATTATGAGCGTTAAAGTGCAGGCGATCGGCTATTTAGCCGATACAGGTATAGCAAACAGCCAAGGTCACGCTTGGTCGAAAGCAAGTCTACCAACTAGCATCCTCCGATCTAAAGTGCCATCAGTGGGGATTGACCAGATCGTTGCAGCCATAATAGCGATCTATAAACCTAATTTAACTAGCCAGTAAACCTCCTCAAGATCAGACATGCCCTAATCGCGTACTATGCATGATCAAGATCGAAGTAGGACAGTCGATAAAACATAATCCATCATTTAAAGTAAGAATCATCACAATGTGGCAAAATAAACGAGGGACTAAAAGGATGTGAGACCGATCTAGTTCGATCTTGATCGAGCGGGTTGATGTTGCTGAAACTAATAACAATAAGAACATCAGCAAGATTGGTAACTTAATGAATCTACCCAAAGGATGCCACCCTTATGTAGAGCCGATAACTTGATCTTAATCTAATTCGAGCAGTGGAGGTCGAACTTAATCGATGCAGCCGTACTTGAACTAGATAAGAATCGATAACTAGCTTATACTAGAGCTCGCAGTGGAGGTCAAACTTAACCGATGCAGCCTTACAAACAGAAGTATAAGCCATGATGGTACTTATAAATAAGCCAGAGGTCAGCCAGACCGATGCAGCTCTGCTTGTTGAAGAACTCGCTGAGATCTACACTACTCCTACTCCTAAGGGTTGGCGTAAAGCTAAAAAAAAGTAATTGGTATTGATTGATTGGATGTTCTTTTACAATAGCCGGGGTCTAATATTTATACCCGAAACCTAAGCATGAATCTTACTCAAGTACGACTCATTACAATCTTTGGTATAAGAGAAAATATTCTTAATTTATGATAACTTGGACCCTAATCTTTCCCTTTTTGTAGAGTCTAACATGTCTTTCCCAACGCCAACCATAGCTTATTGTCGTTATCTGCGGACGTCATTTGAAGAGAGCCAATTCTAGTGTCGCATCTAAATTAGTTGATATCGACCCTTATGCAATCGATTCCTTGATGATACAATCTTAGAAGCTTTGAGTTCCCGCGTTCTTCTTCCCAAATTTTGGTATAAACAGTAATATCAACAAACACTTCTACGTAGTTGCTGGGAATACAAACCTAGTAGCTACGTTAAGAAGCGCCAACAGTGGGCGTAATTTTCATATTCAAGAACAGCCGATTCATGAAAATTTGAATTTTTCCCAGTGCAAGTATAGACCAGTCGGCTAGGCTGACTGAATCAAGTTGGCTTAGCCGACTCCCTCTCTACCATGGCCAAGTCAGTTAGGCTGACTAGCCATAGTTGGCCAGGCTGACTCCTTGAAGTTGGCTAAGCCGACTATCCCTAGTTGGCTCAGCCGACTGCCCCAGTTAGGCTTAGCTGACTCCCTTTTGACCAATCCGGTACTGGTCAATTCACCCAAGAAGCTCCTAAATTGGCCCGATGTAACTTCTAGTGATGTTGGGGCTGATTAGAAGATTGGAGGACTCTCTTGTTAAGATATTTACTGTGATCTAAGTGCTCAAATTGATAGAAGTGTTCAGCAGAGCGCTTTCAAATATGTGTTGCATAATGATGAGCTTTATCGGAGAACCGCCGAAGATTTATTGCTCAAGTGCTTAGGATCTGATCAAGCAAGAATGGCTATGGGAGAAGTCCATGAAGGCATATGTGGTACGCATCAATCGACTCCGAAGATGAAGTGGTTATTGTGTAGAGCCGATTTTTATTGACCTACTATGATGGCCGATTGCTTTCGTTACTACAAAGGATATGAAGAGTGCTAGAAGTTTGGAAATATTCAACTTGTGCCTGCTGCTATGCTTCATCCTATTATCAAACCATGGCCTTTTCATGGTTGGGGGTGAAAGCATCTAGGCCCCTTGTTGGGTTTTGGTGATTAATGACAATACGTGATTACTGTGACTAACGTGTATTTTGCAGAAACAATTGAGTTAGGTCACGGTAATGGAGATCGATTGGGCAATCATGGTTGTCATGCCCCTACGATAGAAATCGTTTCGATTTTCAAAGGATGGACGACAAGGTTAAGGATGAGCTAGTTCTAAGTGTCGATTGGAGTTGAAGAGACACTTAGAGTAGTTTAGGACTTTGTTTTTCCTTTGGCTATACTATTAAGGGGGGTATGGACGGGTAGCTTGACCTAGGTGAGTCTAGTGAGTTAGGTGTGGTGCACACTTGTTCAAACTAGCGCTAGGTAGCTCCTACATATGCCTAAGATCAAATGGAGCAAACTTCATTAACATATGATCGAGGTTTGGAAGTGAATGGAGGGTCAAATACTGACCGGACGCTGGCTTCGGTGTGACCGGACGCTGGCGTAGAGTCCGGTCAGCTCATTTGACTAAGGTGAAATCATTCGGTGTGACCGGACGCTGGAAGGTCAAGTGACCGGACGCTGAGAGCCAACGTCCGGTCGTTTCTAGTAAGGTTCTAGAGAGGGTAAATCGTGACCGGACGCGTCCGGTCAGTGCTGACCGGACACTGGTAGCGTCCGGTCACACTGTAAACCCTGGAGTTCAGGGTGTACTGACCGGAGCGTCTGGTCATCATGACCAGAGCGTCCAGTCACCCCGCAGAGGCACACAACGGTTCATTTTTCAGCCCATGTTATAAATAGAAGCTCCACTCGTGTGTGGAGTTACTTTTGCTCATTCCAACAACTGAGAAACACCTTAGAGAGTGCCAAGAAGAGCAAGGTCCTAGTGAGGTGATTGAGATTTGAGAATCCAAAAGAGAGACCTCATTAGTGAAGATCGAGAGTAGCAAAGTGTGCATCCACCTTCTCATTAGGCTTGTCGTGGTCAAGTGAGAGTTCGTGCTTGTTACTCTTGGTGATCGCCATCACCTAGATGGCTTGGTGGTGATTGGGAGTTCGGTGATCACCCAGCGGAGCTTGTGGGTGACCCAACTCATGTTGTGAGCGGTTGTGGGTGATTCACCACGACGGAGTGTCGAAGAATCAACCCATAGAGAACACTTGATCCTTGCACAGATCAAGGGGTAGCTACACCCTTACGCGGGTGCTCCAATGAGGACTAGTGGAGAGTGACGACTCTCTGATACCTCGGCAAAACATCACCGCGTTCCTTCCTCTCTATTTACTTTGAGCATTTACTTTAAGCATTTACTTTGAGCAATTCAATTCATGTCATTACATTCTTAGAATTGCTAGCTAGAGTAGGATTGGAACCTAGGTTGCAAGTCTTTTGTGCGGTAGAACAATTAGGAACACTTTCTAGGCACAAGGGGTTAATTAGGCTATCCATAGGATTTATTTATTGAAAGAAATTTAGAATTAGCCCAATTCACCCACCCTCTTGGGCATCTTGATCCTTTCAATTGGTATCAGAGCCTTGTGCTCACGTATTTAGGCTTAACCACTTAGAGCAAGATGTCTCACAGGGATGGACCTCCTCCTATCTTTGAGGGAGATGACTTTGCTTATTGGAAAATTTGCATGGAGGCGTATCTAGAGGCTCTAGATGTTGGTATTCTTAGAGCCGCCTCACAAGGCTTCCCAAAACCTCAGGATGCTACTAACCTACAAGGCGATGAGGTTAATTATGAGAAGTAGAATGCAAAGGCTCGAAACACCATCTTTAGAGGCCTTTGCAAAGATATGTTCAATCGTGTGAGGAACCACAAGGCCACCCATGCACTATGGTCGGATGTTTGTGTGCTCCATGAGGGAACTAAGAGTGAGCGTGAGGAACGCTATCATCTTATCATGAAAAAGCTCAACTCTTTTGAAATGCTTCCTAGAGAAAGTGCTAATGAAATGTATTCATGTTTGAATGTTCTTGTAGAGGAAGTCAATGGGCTTGGACTCACTCAAATGAAACCATCCGATGTTGTAAGAAAGATCTTGAGTGTCCTCCCCATTGACAAATATGGGCATATTGTGATCGTGCTACATCAAGGTGATCTTTCCGCCGCTACACCGACACAAATCTTGGGAAAGATCAATGCTCATGAAATGTACATGCACATCATGCCACAAGATGGCTCACCCTCTATCAAGAAGAAAGACAAAGACTTAGCATTCAAAGCTAGCCAAGAGAAGGGCAAGGCAAGACTTGAGTATGAAAGCTCAAGTGAAGATGAAGTTGATGATGAAAGCCTTGCTCTCATGGTGAAGAAGACTGCCAAGATGCTAAAGAAGCTCAACAAGAGTGGCATCAAGTTCGATGGCAAGAAGAAGTTCTTCACAAGCTCAAGAAGAAAACCAATCTCCGAGATAGATTGCTACAATTGTGGCAAACTTGGCCATCTAGCTCATCAATGCACAATGCCCAAGAAAGACAAGTTCAAGAACAAGAACAAGGGCAAGAAAGATGACTCAAGCAATGAAGATGAAGATGAGAAGAAAAAGAACAAGCCATACAAGAAAAGAGATGGCAAGAAGGACTTCCACAAGAAGAAGAAGAGTGGAAAGGCTTACATTGTCGGTGATTGGCTCGCGGACATTGATTCATCTAGTGGATCATCCGATGATGAAAGTGATAATAAGAAGGTGGCCGCCATTGCTATTGACTTATCATCTTCACTGCCTTCACCGCCATCATCCTCTACACACCTATGCCTTATGGCCAAGGGTGAACGCAAGGTATCACATGATGATGATAGTAGTGGTGATGATCATGCTCATAATGATGATAGTGATAGTGATAGCGATGATGAATATGAGTCATCTACTTATGATGATCTTGCTAAATTACTAAAGAAATACACTAAGATCATTATAAAGACTAGAGCTAAGAATGAAAAGCTTGAGATTAAGAATGATTCTCTTTTAGCTAAATGTGAGATAGCCAAAAAGGCTAGTGTTGAGCTTAGAGAAGCAAATGATGCTATGTCATCCAAACTCAAGGAGCTCAAATCTTCTAAGAAAGAGCTTAAAGATAGACATGATAAACTTGAGTGGGTACACAAAGAGCTCATCACTAGCCACAACAAGCTAAAATATGAATACACTACTCTTAAGGTTAATCATGATACCCTTGTTATTGCTTAAGAATTTTTACCCAATGAGCCACATGATGCCACTAATGATGTTGTTAAGATTGATATAGCTACATCATGTGATGATCTTATTGATGAGAGCATTGAGCAGGATCTAGTGGCAAAGGTAAGAAAGTGGTTGAGTGCAATGACTATGATGAGTACATCAAGCTCAAGCATGATAATGAGAAGCTCAAGAAAGAATTTGAAGAACTCAAAACCACCAAGCCTATTATGCTAGAAACTATTGTTCATGATGATGGTTTGATCCTTGAGAATGAGAAGCTCAAAGATGAGAACAAGAAGCTCAAGGAAGAAAAGAACAATGATGCTCTCAAGGAAGAAAACAAGCTCAAGTTAGAAAAAGAGCATCTTAAGATTGGATTGAGCAAGTTCACAAGAGGCAAGCACCTTCAAAGTGAGCTCTTAATGAACACCGTCATGAAGATGGATAGAAGTGACATTGGATACATGGCAAATCAAGAGAAGAAGAAGGCTCAAGCTCAACAACAACAATCAAAGCCAAAGCCAAAGCCGAAGAGATGCTTTGAGTGTGGACAAGAAGGCCATTTTGCTCATGAGTGCCAAACTCCACCACCACAACCATTGCCCAAGCATGCTAGATCCTTTGCCTTCAATGCTCACTACATGCTTAGAAAGGATTCTAGTGGAAAGATGAAAGTGACGTTCTTAGGACCTCCCAATAAGAATAGGCCTAAGAAAATTTGGGTTGCAAAGTCACTTGTTGAGAAGGTGAAGGGCCCTCAACAAGTTTGGGTTCCTAAAGCTTGATCTCTTGTGTGTAGGTGAACTACAAGACCGGTGGAAGTCATTAGGTTATTGATAGTGGTTGCACACAACATATGACCGGTGATCCTCGTATGTTCACCTCACTAGATGAAGAAGTAGATGGACAAGAAAGAATCATATTTGGGGATAATTCAAAGGGCAATGTTAAAGGATTGGGCAAAGTGGTAATATCAAGTGATTATTCAATCTCAAATGTGTTATATGTTGCTTCATTGAGCTTTAACTTGCTATCCGTTGGGCAATTGTGTGATCTTGGATTCCAAGGCTTGTTTACCGAGAAGGAAGTTGTTGTATCTAAGAAGGATGATGAACAAGTGATATTCAAAGGATTTAGATACAACAACCTATATCTAGTGGATTTCACCTCTGAAGATGCAAACTTGAAGACATGCCTATTCACCAAAACAACACTTGGGTGGCTATGGCATAGAAGACTTGCTCATGTTGGGATGAGCTCACTCAAGAAGCTTATGAAGAATGATTTGGTGAGAGGGTTGAAGGATGTGAAGTTTGAGAAGGACAAGCTTTGTAGTGCATGTCAAGCCAGCAAGCAAGTTGCAAATACCCATCCAACAAAAGCTTTCATATCAACCGCAAGAGTGCTAGAACTCCTTCACATGAATTTATTTGGACCAACAACATACAAGAGTTTGGGAGGAAATCTTTATTGTCTTGTGATTGTTGATGATTATTCAAGGTATACATGGGTATTCTTTCTTCATGACAAATCCGAACTTGCATCTTGCTTCAAGAAGTTTGCCAAGAGAGCACAAAATAAATTTGAAGTGAAGCTCAAGAAGATAAGAAGCGACAATGGGAAAGAATTTGACAACACAAACATAGAAGCTTATTGTGATGAAGTTAGAATCAAACATGAAGTCTTCGCAACATATACTCCTCAACAAAATGGTGTAGTTGAGAGGAAGAACCGGACATTGATCACTCTTGCTAGAACAATGCTTGATGAGTACAACACCCCTGAAGGTCTATGGGCGGAAGCAATCAACACCGCGTGCTATGCATCAAACCGCATATTCCTTCAAAAGTTCCTTGGCAAGACACCTTATGAGTTGCTCAATGGGAAGAAGCCGGACGTCTCTTTCTTTAGGGTGTTTGGTTGCAAATGCTACATCTACAAGAAGCGACAATACCTAGGGAAGTTCCAAAGATGTTGTGATATTGGTTTTCTTGTTGGTTACTCATCAAAGTCCAAAGCATATAGAGTATTTAATCATGCCACCGGCTTGGTTGAAGAAACATATGATGTGGAATTTGATGAATCTAACGGCTCCCAAGGAGCACATGAGAATCTTGATGATGTAGGTGATGAACCATTGAGGGAGGCTATGAAGAACATTCCGATGGGAGACATCAAGCCAAAAGATGATGAAGATGATGTACAAGTCATTAACCAACCTTCTTCATCAAATGTACCACAAGATGGTGAAAAAGATGGGAGAGTGGAAAATGAAGATACTCATATCTCTCATGAGCAAATGGTGGTACAAGCACAAGATGTTGATGCTCCACAACCTCTTCCTCAAGTGGTCAATAGAAGAAACACACCTCTCCTACAAGATCATCCACAAGATCTCATCATAGGGAGTCCATCAAAGGGTGTAATGACTCGATCTCAAAAACTTACTTCATTTATTGCTCATCACTCTTGTCTCTTGTTTTGATCCTACTAAGGTAGAAGAAGCTCTTCAACATCCAGATTGGATAAATGCTATGCATGAAGAGTTGAACAACTTCACTCGCAATAAAGTTTGGACTCTTGAAGAGCGACCAAAAGGTGCAAGAGTCATTGGAACAAAGTGGGTGTTCCGAAATAAGCAAGATGATCAAGGTATTGTTGTGAGGAATAAGGCAAGACTAGTTGCAAAGGGGTTCTCTCAAGTTGAAGATTTGGATTTTGGAGAGACCTTTGCCTCGGTTGCAAGATTAGAAGCCATCCGTATCCTCCTTGCATATGCATCACATCATGAAATAAAACTTTATCAAATGGATGTAAAAAGTGCATTTTTAAATGGCTTTATTAATGAACTAGTCTATGTTGATCAACCTCCCGGGTTTAAAGACCCTAGATATCCTAATCATGTTTATAGGTTGTCCAAGGCATTATATGGGCTTAAGCAAGCCCCAAGAGCTTGGTATGAGCGCCTTCGGGACTTCCTTATTGAGAAGGGCTTCATCACTGGGAAGGTCGACACCACACTTTTCACCAAGAAACTTGATGGGCATATCTTCATTTGTCAAGTGTATGTTGATGATATCATCTTTGGATCATCAAATGAAGATTCATGCAAAGAATTTGGTGAATTGATGTCGAAGGAGTTCGAGATGTCAATGATTGGAGAGCTTACATTCTTTCTTGGTTTTCAAGTCAAGCAAATGAGAGAAGGGATTTTTATCTCTCAAGAGAAATACACTAATGATCTTCTCAAAAGATTCAAGATGGATGAATGTAAGTCAATCAAGACACCAATGCCAACCAATGGACATCTCGACCTAGATGAGGGAGGTAACCCGGTTGATCAAACTCTCTACCGCTCTATGATTGGTAGCTTGTTGTATTTGACCGCATCTAGGCCCGACATCATGTTTAGTGTGTGTATGTGTGCTAGGTTTCAAGCTAATCCTAAGGAAACTCATTTAATTGCCGTAAAAAGAATCCTTAGGTATCTTAAGCACACACCAAGCATTGGTCTTTGGTATCCCAAAGGAGCTAGATTTGAATTAATTGGCTATTCCGATTTGGATTATGCCGGATGCAAAGTTGATAGAAAAAGCACATTCGGAGGGTGCCATTTGCTTGGTAGATCACTTGTGTCTTGGTCCTCCAAGAAACAAAATAGTGTGGCTTTGTCCACCGTCGAAGCGGAATACATTACCGTGGGTGCTTGTTGTGCACAAATACTTTACATGAAACAAACTTTGCTAGACTATGGTGTAGCTCTAGATAAAGTACCTCTTTTGTGCGATAATAAAAGTGCGGTAAAACTTGCAAACAATCCGGTTCAACACTCTCGCACCAAGCACATAGATATCCGCCATCACTTTCTTAGAGATCATGTTGCTAAAAATGATATATCACTAGAAGGTGTAAGGACCGAGGATCAATTGGCGGATATCTTCACTAAACCGCTAGATGAGGCAACATTTTGTAAATTGCGGAATGAACTCAATGTGCTTGATTTTAGCAACTTCACTAAAAATTGAGCTTGTGTTGTCCCTTGCATTGCATTGTAATATACAACATGTTTAATGCTTTATAATGCATATAGGGCTTGTCTAACATGGTTAAGATAACCGCCGAAAAATGAGTGAAGAAGCTTAACCTTGGATCAAACTTGACAAGCAACTAGATTTACTTTTAAGTATTGCATTGCATAAGCATAAATGTTGTTTTGTCGTTTATCTTAAATCACCCTCTTGTTGACTATTTTCTTAAAAAGAATTATAGCCTAAGGCAAAATATTTTGAAAAAATTGAGGGTTTGAGAGAGGTCACTCATATCAGTCCCAATTTGTGTTTATTTGGATCTTATTGGAGTTGGGACTTGATTGGGAACAGGCAGCGCGAAGGACTTTGAAGATTTGCTGAAGAAGGAGTGATCGGACGCTGCACCGGACTCTGGTGTCCAGCATCCGGTCAGTTCACAGGAGGTGAACCTGCTGCCGAACTAGTGACCAGACATTGAAACAGTGTTTTCCCAGCATCCGGTCAAGAGGTTCTTCAACGTCCGGTCGATCATGAAGACATCAAGGCTAGGTGACCGGACTCTAGCTGCGTCCGATCGGTGTCCACCGGACGCGTCCGGTCGCGATTCCAGAGGATTTGGACCTCTCTAGAATCGACCGAACACTGGGTGGTAGCGTCCGGTCACTACCATTGGAGCGTCCGGTTAGTGGTTTTCGTGCGGTTTTAGGACTCTTTCGTCGTTTCCTTTTCAGATTCGTGCGAGGGCCACCTTACAAGCCAATTTTCATCGAGGCTTTGACCTACCCGCCGCCGTATTCACCACCGAAGTCCTAGCTCCATGCCGCCACCTTAGCCACGCCTAGGTCACCAGATTCGCTTGTCCGCATGCCACCGCCCTGCCCGCGTGCCGCCGACGCCAGCCCGTGCGCCACTGCTCCCTGCGCCGCTCGCCTGCGCGCCGCCACAACCCCTGCTCCAGCGTCGCCGCTAGCTTCTCCCTCGCGCCACCGGGCCTCACAGCCGCGCTTGCCAAGGTCTAGTCCAGCGCCGCCGTGCTTCCATGCCATCAAGCTTATCCGCTGTGCCCGCACTGCCGATTCAGCACTGGTAAGGCCTTGCCATCGTAACCTAGCAATCCATATCGCAAACTTGCCGTGACCTAGCCATTCATCGTAGCACTGTTTTCACAGGGCCGTCGATTCACCGTATTGGATCGCCGATCCTCCACTGCGATCCCTAACCCTAGATTCGGTGGCCTCCCGCGGATCACTTCTCTTTTCTCCTCGGATCATCGGTTCATCAGGTAGCAATGCCCCGCGTTTCAATTTCATATCCAAATTTTTTGCTTCCTAGGGTTTTGCATCTATTAGATATATAGTATTTATTTGTATATCCATCTATTCCATCATGCAGCGAGTCGGTGCCATTGAGATCGTGTGGCAGTTGACAGTTTAACTCGGGGCCAAGCTCGTGAGTAAGGATCAAGGCCAAGCCTCAAAAGTGTCAGAGGCAGTTGTTTCCTGTCAGCGACAGTTGATTTTCCTCAGATCTTTTAGATGGCTCGCACGAAGAATATTGGTGGTGGTCCAGGAGATGAGGATCTGAGGCGTCCACCTCGCTTGCCTGCAAATCCTAAAGGCAAGGCAACGAAGAAGGTTGCATCAAAGAAGCGCAAGTACCCTGATGCAGAGACACCCAGAGCAGCTACAGTCGCTGAGGCCATAGAGCATGCCAAGAGAGGAGGAGCTCGTAGTGGAGTTGTTATTTGTAACACCCTAAAATTTGGATAGATTTAAATTGGTTAAATTGATTTACTTTTACTTGTGTGAGCATTTAAACATAGGCTAAATAATAAATTTATAAAAAAAATAAAATCAACATCAAAGTTGGATACATGCTTGTGCATTCATGCTGGTGCATACTTTTTGTTGAGTTGATTTGGTTTTTGTTTAAATTCAAAAGGAATTCAAAATCTATTTGAAAAAAAGATTCAAAAACTTGAAAAAGAAAAAGAAAAAGGGAAACTCTCTCTCTGTGTTTGAATCTGGCCCACTCGGCCTGCTCCCCTCTCTCCAGCCTAGCGCGCCAGCAAGCCCCCGGCTCCCTCTTCCCTTCTCCTTCTTGGGCCAAGACGGCCAGCCCAGCTTGGCCTATCTGCCAGTGAGCGGCAAGGCCAGCCTACCTCCTCGGAGTCGCTGACAGCGCAGGCCCGCACCCTTCTTCCTCCTCCGACTCGGTGTCGAGCCGGACTCTATCCCGAACCGGATGCCGATTCTTCATGTGTGGCCGTTTGCACCACCCGTCTCCTCTATAAAGTCCAAGAGCCCACGTCCGCGACGCCTTTGTAACCCTAAGCGAGCCGCCGCCTTCGCTCACGCACTCAAGGTCACAGCAAGCCTCAACCCTAGCTGCCATTGCCTTTCTTCGCCGCCGCACCGTCGGTTCCGCCGCTGCACCGCTTCACCGCCGTCGTAAGCAAGCCACCGAGTTTCGCAATGATCTCACGAAGCTTCTGTGTCTATTCTTCATCTTTTTCTCGCTCAGTATCGCTTGCTCATCGCTGCCGAACCTTGCAGATTTGCGTCGTCCGCCTCCGCGAGCTATACGCCGTCCATGATCCGCCTCGGCCTCCACCTTTGCCCTACGTGAGTTCCCCTCAAGCTCCTCTTTCGATTGGTGTCAGTCCCGAGGCAAACCATGGCCTCTAGGGCCCGATTCAATTCCACCAGCGGGCTCGGTGGCCGTCGACAATGGCCACCGCCGTGGTCTGCCTCCGCTCCGGCCGGCAGCGCCGCCTCCCTCTTCCCCGATTTAATCTGGACCGTCCAGATTTGATCCAGCGGCTGTCAAACCCCCATACCCCTTCGCGTGTTACTTTTGCTAAAGAGGCCCTGTGGTTTTTAATAATAGAACCCACAGTCGAAAGTGTATTCCAGGGAATACGTGTTCTCGTTTTGAAAATGTATTTTTCAGTTTACAGATTCAAATAGAAGTTTCAGTTAATTACAGTTTTGCCACTGCCTTTAATTGCTTATAACTTCTTCGTTTTAACTCCAAATTGATCCGTTCAAGTTGCGTTAGATTCGTCTTTTCGAGATCTATCTGTTCATATAATTTGTCATCATGTTTTTGAACTTTAAAATTCAAGTTTATATTTAATCTATTTCTTTAATAGGAAAACTTGCTTTAATCATAACTTTCTCGTTATAGCTCTGTTTTTCGTGATCTTTGCGTCTGTGTGATCATAGCAACGAGTAGAATAGTTTTATAAACTTTTTAGAACTGTTTATCTCTGTTGGTGTACTGTACTAATTTAATCTATTTGTTTGCACCGTGTATGATTGCTTGGATGATTGTATGTTGCTGCTTGGTGTTGTTGATCGAGTATAGACGGTGAGGTTTTCGTTGGTGATCAAGAATTCATCTACGACCAGCAAGACCAGCATGATCTTTAGGAGCCCTTTGATCAAGGCAAGTATAGCTAAGGACCTTCCTTGTTGTCCTATTCATGAGACGCACTAAAATTCATTTGCATGTGTCCACTTTGTTATCCTATGTAGGAAATCCTAGAATTTGATCTTGAATACCTTGAAACCTAGATTTATGCATTTGGGTAGTGTTATGCTAGCGCTAAACAATAACCATGATCTTGATACTTGACTGATAATTGAGCTTTAAACAATTTAAGATGACTTGTTAGCAATGACAGGAGGGTTTAATTCCCTCTCCTCAAGGACTTGTTTGTAAGTGATCATCCGAGACTTATAGTATAGCTGTGAGGGCTACATGGCTCTGACTTTAGTTGCTTGGGAGACCTCTTCTAGCTGGCTTAGAGGATACTACGAGTCAGGTATAGGACAACCTCTGTCCTGTTGTGCCTTGCTATGGAAGCGGCCTTTTATTTTTTTGGAAGGGGGGTTCCTATATCTGATGACCCTACGGCCCTTCCCGGTTAGACGAACTTCTGAGTAGCTCTATGTGGTTTTCGGTGTCTGGACGCAATTAACCCATGCACTTGTAAAACCATGACTCACAGTGAAAGTGTACACCTCTGCGCAGAGTTAATAAACTGGTATACTAGCCGTGCTCACGGTCACGAGCGGCCAAAGGATTCTTACACCATAAATGAGGTCCTGTTTAATTGTGCTCAACTAAGTTGTCCTTAAGCTAATTGTTGTCTTAGTATAATGATCATGTGTTATGGGAATTATGGTACTACCTTGTTGCTAATAAATGCTAAACTTGATCATACACATAAAAGCTACTTGCAGTTCAACTAGTGTCAGTTATTTGAGCCTCATGAACCCTTAGTTATCTTGTTAAGTACGACATGTACTTATGCCTTGCTTTATCTTTTATATTGGAAAAATCCTGGATGGATAACAGATCAAGATTGGATTGAAGATTATCGTGATGAGTATTAGGCTTGGTGTTCACCAGTTGACGTCCCTGCTGGAGCTTCCGCCAGAGAGTTATCTTAGTAGTTATTATATTTATGTTTGAGACTATGTATTGAATATTTATTCGCTATGTAATAAACATTGTGTTGGTACAATTCACAATTTGTCCACTTATGTGTGCGACCGTTCCTGGGGTGCACATAAGACTTTTATACATCCTCTTTTGTTCTTAAAACTGGGTGTGATAGATTGGTATCAGAGCACTGTTGACTGTAGGACGCAAGCCTAGTTAGAATGGTCGTTTTTTGTTTCCTTTGCTTCACTTGTTTCATGCTTTCCACCTCAATCTTGTTATTTGCTAAGTTTTGTGCTTCTTTTGTCTTATTCTATTATAAAATCAATTGATTCTATTCTAATTAATCTAAAACTTCTGTAGATGACATGTGACCGCAAGTCTGCCCGATTGTACGTTGGATGCTTTCAACCACAGCGTGCTGTGTATGAGCCAATGGAGCCTAGAGAGGACGTCCAGAGGAAGAACTGGAAGAATGAGGTTGGAGAAGAGGTCCATTCTTCGCCAACTCCGATAGCTCAATCCCCAGCACGTGTGGAGGCCATTGACTTGACCAATGATGATGAAGATGAAGTACTCCAGCCACTGCCTCGTATAGGTTGGACTGACAAGTTAAGCATTAAGAAGCCTGATGACAATGCCTTCTACCATGACTTGCTGACAATTATGTTGGAGTGCTATTATCCAGACCTGCAAGCCACTCTGGAGTATCACACTATGGAGCACAGTCATCCTCTGATTGGTTCATCTTGGGATACTCGGTTGCTGATCAAGACCCCGAATATTCGCAAGATAGATGCAGTTGTCACCCATCATGTCAGTCGAGCTACCGCGGAAAGAAGCATGGAGGATGCTGCTTCCATTGCACTTGCCTACTACCGTGGCCATCTCTTTGATGATAAGAAGGACGATGGACTCTTGTATTACCCATGCTATCTTCCGAAGGAAAATAGTTGGACCATAGAGGTCGTGGTAAAAGGATCGAAGACTCTTGAGGCCACCGTTGAGTTAAACCGTGAACTTACAAATAAGGTAGGAGCGTTAAAAGGAGAGCTGAAGAAGACACAAGACATGATCAAAGAATAACAGAAAGAGATCGATGGCCTTAACGCCGAGTTAGGTCGTCCCAAGCTGTTTGAGAAGTTGGATGAGTCCTCCACCAAGAAGAACGCCACCCCTTAAGTTTATGAAACCATTGTAATAGGCACGTTTTTAGTATCGTGAGTCGAGTCGAGTCTTTTAAGTGTTTGTGAACTATTGGTGTGCTTGCTGGATTATTATTGTGATTTATATGTGATTTGGATCTTTGTGATGAGTGCTGGAACTTGTGGGCATGTCCCCAAGTTCCATAGTTAAGAATATTAAAATTAAAAGTGCTTTAATAAATAGTTTGGGTTGGTCTATCCTGTCTCTGTGCTTGCTGTTTTCTGGAACAGTCAGTGATGTTTTGGTTATAACTTTTTACCTGTTCGAGCAATGGTCATGAAATTTTAATGGAAGTATATAGACTTCTGTGTCTTTCCAATGGCACATGAATCACCTTTTTATCTGTTCGTATCTGAGAGTTATGACTGTCACAATATGAACTTCTGTGCTGTCTGGAATCTGAGGACAGTTTCGGTTATGGTCTGTTTTTTATTAATGTAACGTCAGAATCAGAAAATGTGGTCTAAATGAAAGTTGTAGATAATTTCTTAAGCTTTCCAACCGTATAAAGATCATCTTATTTGGATATCTGGAACTCGAGTTATGTCAGTTTTTCTGACCTGCTGATTCTGCATCACGTCCAGAAATTTTCAGAATTACCTATCTCTTACATATTGGTGATGTTTCGTGTTGGATTGCAGATGTCTGGCCATGGAGGAAATAGAGGACGTGGGAGAGGTGCTCCACCACCCCCACCACCACCCATGACCGCAGCAGAGGTGTTGGCAATGCAAGGACAGTTTATGCAGTCCATGATGCAGTTCTTTCAGAACCAACCTATTGGAGCACCAGCACCTCTACCACCAAGAGACAAGCGGAGGGAATTCATGCAAGGACATCCTCCAGTTTTCTCTCATGCCACTGACCCCTTAGAGGCAGATGATTGGCTACGCGCAGTGGAGAAACAACTCAACATCGCTCAGTGTGATGATCAACAAAAGGTGTTGTATGCATCGGGGCAGCTTTAGGGAGTAGCTCAGACTTGGTGGGAGTCATATCAGTCTGCTCGTCCCAACAATGCTCCTACTATCACTTGGCTAGAATTTGTGAGGGATTTCAAGGCACACCATATTCTAGATGGTTTGATAGAGCTCAAGCAGGAGGAATTCAGGTCTCTCAGGGTGGGTTCTATGTCTGTTAGTGAGTATCATGACAAGTTTGCTCAGTTGGCTCGCTATGCTCCTAATGACGTAAGGGAGGATGCAGATAAGCAACGTCTCTTCCTCAAGGGAATTTACTATGATCTCAGGTTGCAGTTGGCTGGTAATACATATGCTAATTTCTAGCAGTTGGATGAATCGCACTATTGTGCTTGACAATATGCGATTGGAGAGGGACAGGAAGAGAAATATGAAGGGACAGGCCTCCGGAAGCAACACACACCCGTGCTATAATAATCAGCAGAGGTATCAAGGTCCAGTCAGTTTCCCCAACACTCTTAGAACCAACAGCAGAATTGGAACCAGTGTACACCGTAGCAAATGGGCAATCAGACTCCATGCCAGGGAACGCCCAACAGTACCCCGATGAAGAGCAGTGCACCTAGTACTCCCAATAGGTGTTTCCAGTGTGGAGATGTGGGACACTATGCTAACCATTGCCCTCAGAAGCCGAATCAACAGACACCTTAGAAGCAGAATAGCAACCAGAAGCCCGCGTACAACACTAGAAGAGTGAACCATGTGGCGCCTGAGACTGTGGTTGGAGCACTAGAAGTTATGATGGGTATGTTCAACATCAACTCTATCCCCACTAATGTTCTTTTTGACTCTGGAGCTTCGCATACTTTTATTTCACAAGCATTTGTTAGAACACATAGCATACCTTTAATTGCAATGAAGACTCAAATGCTAGTAAATTCACCGGGGGGATCAATACCAGCTGCACATTGTTGCCCTTCAGCAAATCTTACCTTAAGGGGGGTAGACTTCACAGTCAGTCCTATTGTGTTGAGAACTTTTGGGATCGATGTGATTCTGGGTATGGATTGGATGAAAGAACACCGAGCTGTGATTCAGTGTCAGGAGAGAGTTGTAGTAGTGACAGCACCAAAGGGAGATCGAATCAGTGTTGGCGTGATAGTGCAACCACCACCAACAGCTACAGTGAATCAACTAGATGATGATGCTAATCCTCAAGACCATGTTGTGGAGGAATTTCCAGATGTCTTCCTCGATGATTTGCTAGGTATGCCACCTGACCGTGACATTGAGTTTATAATTGAATTATTACCTGGTACTGCACCTATAGCTAAGAGACCATATAGAATGGGGGTTAACGAATTAGAAGAACTTAAGAAACAATTGAAAGAGTTGTCAGATAAAGGTTTCATATGTCCTAGTGCATCACCTTGGGGAGCGCCTGTGATCTTTGTTGACAAGAAGGATGGAACACATCATATGTGTGTGGATTATTGATCTCTTAATGAGGTAACCATCAAGAACAAGTACCCGTTGCCTAGAATTGATGACTTATTTGATCAGTTGAGAGGTGCTTGTGTGTTCTCTAAGATTGATCTGCGTTCTGGTTATCATCAGTTGAAGATTCAGAATACTGATATACCAAAAACAGCTTTTACTATGAGGTATGGGTTATATGAGTATACGGTTATGTCGTTTGGTTTGACCAATGCACCTGCCTACTTTATGTATATGATGAATAAGGTGTTTATGGAGTATCTTGATAAGTTTGTGGTAGTATTCATTGATGACATACTGGTATTCTCTAAGACTGAAGATGATCATGCTGAACATCTGAGATTGGTGCTACAGAAGCTTAGAGAGCATAAGCTATATGCTAAGCGTAGTAAGTGTGAATTCTGGTTAAGAGAAGTCTCTTTTCTTGGACATGTTGTTTCTAATGGTGGTATAGCAGTGGATCCAGGCAAGGTGAAGGATGTACTGAATTGGAAGCCACCTACTGATGTAAGTGAGATCCGTAGCTTTCTTGGTTTAGCTAGATATTATCGAAGATTCATTGAAGGTTTCTCCAAGCTTGCTAAACCCATGACAGCCCTGTTAGAGAAGAATGCTAAGTTTGAGTGGTCTAGTAAGTGCCAAGCTAGTTTTGAGGAATTAAAGAAGCGGTTGACAACAGCTCCAGTGCTGATTTTGCCTAATCTAAGTAAGAAGTTCTCTATCTATTGTGATGCATCCCGTCTAGGTTTGGGATGTGTTCTTATGCAAGATGGTAGAGTTGTTGCATATGCATCAAGGCAGTTGAGGAAGCATGAATTGAATTATCCTACTCATGATTTGGAGTTAGCAGCTGTGGTTCATGCATTAAAGATCTGGAGACATTATCTGATTGGGCATAAGAGTGATATCTTTACCGATCATAAGAGTTTGAAGTACATATTCACTCAGATAGATCTGAATTTGAGACAACGTCGTTGGTTGGAGTTAATCAAGGATTATGATCTAGAAGTGCACTATCATCCTGGTAAGTCAAACGTTGTGGCCGATGCTCTTAGCAGGAAGAGATATGACACTAGTTTTAAAAAGGGACCTGAGCTAGAGAAGTTATGTGAAGAGTTGAAACACTTGAATCTTGGTATAGTTGCAAATATTATGGAGGTAGAAGCGACTCCTATGTTAGAGCAAGAGATACGTAGAGGTCAGTTAGAGGATGAGAAGTTAAAAGAGATCGCAGATAATGTAGTGATTGGGAAAGCACCTGGATTCACTATAGATAAGAATGGTACTTTGTGGTTTGGGAAAAGGATCTATGTGCCTAAAGTGAAATCTATTCATGATGCAATTCTGCGGGAGGCACATGAGTCAGCTTACTCTATTCATCTTGGAAGTACTAAGATGTATCTAGATCTTAAAGAAAAGTACTGGTGGTATGGATTAAAGAGAGATGTGGCTGAGTACGTAGCTTTGTGTGACACTTGTCAGAGAGTGAAAGCTGAGCACCAAAGACCTACAGGATTGTTGCAACCAATGAAGATCCCAGAGTGGAAGTGGGAAGAAGTTGGTATGGACTTCATAGTAGGATTACCCCGTACCCAGAAAGGTTATGATTCGATATGGGTAATTGTGGATCGATTGACTAAAGTTGCTCATTTCTTACCTATTAAGACTACTTATAATGGGCCAAAATTAGTAGAGCTATACATGGAAAGAATAGTGTGTCTGCATGGGGTTCCAAAGAAAATTGTGTCTAATAGAGGATCACAGTTTACCTCTCACTTTTGGAAACAAATCCATAGTTCTTTGGGTACAGCGTTGAACTTCAGTACTGCTTATCATCCTCAGACAGATGGGCAAACAGAAAGACTTAATCAGATACTAGAAGACATGTTGAGAGCTTGTGCTTTACAGTATGGTACTAGTTGGGATAAAAGTTTACCATATGCAGAATTCTCCTACAATAATAGCTACCAGAATAGTCTGAAGATGGCACCGTTTGAAGCTTTGTATGGTCGTAAGTGTAGAACACCGTTGTTTTGGAATCAAACGGGAGAAAGTCAAGTCTTTGGACCAGATGTGCTTAGGAACGCTAAAGACCAAGTCAAAATGATTAGCGAGAACCTTAGAGTGGCACAAACTCGTCAGAAGAGTTATGCAGATAATCGAAGGAGAGAATTAGTTTTCGAAGAAAGAGATTATGTGTACTTGAAGGTGTCACCAATGAGGAGTGTAAAAAGGTTTAACCTGAAAGGAAAGTTAGCACCAAGGTATGTTGGTCCTTTCAAAATTCTAAAGAGATGTGAAGAAGTGGCTTATCAGTTGGAATTGCCTAATAGTTTATCAGGAGTGCATGATGTGCTCCATGTGTCTTAGCTTAAGAAGTGTTTGCGTGTACCGGAAGAACAAATACCACTAGAGGAACTCACTGTGAAAGATGATCTTACTTATGAAGAGTTTCCGGTAAAGATTTTGGAGACAGCAGAAAGGGTTATAAGGAGCAGAGTTATTAAGATGTGTAAGGTTCAGTGGAATCGTTACTCGGAAGCAGAGGCTACTTGGGAAAGAGAAGATGAGTTGAGAAAGGCATACTCGTAGTTGTTTGAGTAAGCATCTCAATCTCGAGGATGAGATTTTCTTAAGGGGGGTAGAATTGTAACACTCTAAAATTTGGATAGATTTAAATTGGTTAAATTGATTTACTTTTACTTGTGTGAGCATTTAAACATAGGCTAAATAATAAATTTATAAAAAAATAAAATCAACATCAAAGTTGGATACATGTGTGTGCATTCATGCTGGTGCATACTTTTTGTTGAGTTGATTTGGTTTTTGTTTAAATTCAAAAGGAATTCAAAATCTATTTGAAAAAAAGATTCAAAAACTTGAAAAATAAAAAGAAAAAGGGAAACTCTCTCTCTGTGTTTGAATCTGGCCCACTCGGCCTGCTCCCCTCTCTCCAGCCCAGCGTGCCAGCAGGCCCCCGGCTCCCTCTTCCCTTCTCCTTCTTGGGCCGAGATGGCCAGCCCAGCTCGGCTGGTCTGCCAGCGAGCGGCAAGGCCAGCTCGCCTCCTCGGAGTCGCTGACAGCGTAGGCCCGCACCCTTCTTCCTCCTCCGACTCGGCGTCGAGCCGGACTCTATCCCGAACCGGACGCCGATTCTTCGTGTGTGGCTGTTCGCGCCACCCTTCTCCTCTATAAAGTCCAAGAGCCCTCGTCCGCAACGCCTTTGCAACCCTAAGCGAACCGCCACCTTCGCTCATGCACTCAAGGTCGCAGCAAGCCTCAACCCTAGCCGCCATTGCCTTTCTCCGCCGCCACGCCGTCGGTTCCGCCGCTGCACCGCTTCACCGCCGTCGTAAGCAAGCCACCGAGTTTCGCAACGATCTCGCGAAGCTTCCACGTCTATTCTTCATCTTTTTCTCACTCAGTATCGCTTGCTCATCGCTGTTGAACCTTGTAGATTTGCGCCGTCCGCCTCTGTGAGCTATAAGCCGTCCATGATCCACCTCGGCCTCCACCTTTGCCCTACGTGAGTTCCCCTCAAGCTCCTCTTTCGATTGGTGTCAGTCCCGAGGCAAACCATGGCCTCTAGGGCTCGATTTGATTCCGTCGGCGGGCTCGGTGGCCGTCGGCTATGGCCGCCGCCGTGGTCTGCCTCTGCTCCGGCCGGCAGCGCCGCCTCCCTCTTCCTCGATTTAATCTGGACCGTCCAGATTTGATCCAGCGGCTGTCGAACCCCCATACCCCTTCGCGTGTTACTTTTGCTAAAGAGCCCCTGCGGTTTTTAATAATAGAACCCGCAGTCTAAAGCGTATTCCAGGGAATACGTGTTCTCGTTTTGAAAACGTATTTTTCAGTTTACAGATTCAAATAGAAGTTCTAGTTAATTACAGTTTTGCCACTGCCTTTAATTGCTTATAACTTCTTCGTTTTAACTCCAAATTGATCCGTTCAAGTTGCGTTAGATTCGTCTTTTCGAGATCTATTTGTTCATATAATTTGTCATCGTGTTTTTGAACTTTAAAATTCGAGTTTATATTTAATCTATTTCTTTAATAGGAAAACTTGTTTTAATCATAACTTTCTCGTTATAGCTCCGTTTTTCGTGATCTTCGCGTCTGTGTGATCATAGCAACGAGTAGAATAGTTTTATAAACTTTTCAGAACTGTTTGTATCTATTGGTGTACTGTTCTAATTTAATCTATTTGTTTGCATCGTGTATGATTGCTCGGATGATTGTATGTTGCTGCTTGGTGTTGTTGATCGAGTATAGACGGTGAGGTTTTCGTTGGTTATCAAGAATTCATCTACGACCAGCAAGACCAGCAGGATCTTCAGGAGCCCTTTGATCAAGGCAAGTATAGCTAAGGACCTTCCTTGTTGTCCTATTCATGAGACGCACTAAAATTCATTTGCATTTGTCCACTTTGTTATCCTATGTAGGAAATCCTAGAATTTGATCTTGAATACCTTGAAACCTGGATTTATGCATTTGGGTAGTGTTATGCTAGCGCTAAACAATAACCATGATCTTGATACTTGACTGATAATTGAGCTTTAAACAATTTAAGATGACTTGTTAGCAATGATAGGAGGGTTTAATTCCCTCTCCTCAGGGACTTGTTTGTAAGTGATCATCTGAGACTTATAGTACAGCTGTGAGGGCTACATGGCTCTGGCTTTAGTTGCTTGGGAGACCTCTTCTAGCTGGCTTAGAGGATACTACGAGTCGGGTATAGGACAGCCTCTGTCCTGTTGTGCCTTGCTATGGAAGCGGCCTTTTATTTTTTTTTGGAAGGGGGGTTCCTATATCCGATGGCCCCACGGCCCTTCCCGTTTAGACGAACTTCTGAGTAGCTTTATGTGGTTTTCGGTGTCTGGATGTAATTAACCCATGCACTTGTAAAACCATGACTCATAGTGAAAGTGTACACCTCTGCGCAGAGTTAATAAACTGGTATACTAGTCATGCTCACGGTCACGAGCGGCCAAGGGATTCTTACACCATAAATGAGGTCCTATTTAATTGTGCTCAACTAAGTTGTCCTTAAGCTAATTGTTGTCTTAGTATGATGATCATGTGTTATGGGAATTATGGTACTACCTTGTTGCTAATAAATGCTAAACTTGATCATACACATAAAAGCTACTTGCAGTTCAACCAGTGTCAGCTATTTGAGCCTCATGAACCCTTAGTTATCTTGTTAAGTATGACATGTACTTATGCCTTGCTTTATCTTTTATATTGGAAAAATCCCAGATGGGTAACAGATCAAGATTGGATTGAAGATTATCGTGATGAGTATTAGGCTTGGTGTTCACCAGTTGACGTCCCTGCTGGAGCTTTCGCCAGAGAGTTATCTTAGTAGTTATTATATTTATGTTTGAGACTATGTATTGAATATTTATTCACTATGTAATAAACATTGTGTTGGTACAATTCACAATTTGTCCACTTATGTGTGCGACCGTTCCTGGGGTGCACATAAGACTTTTATACATCCTCTTTTGTTCTTAAAACTGGGTGTGACATCATTGTAGATCATCTGTCACCAGAGGCGCATGGTAGACTTGAGCGTATTGAGCGTCTTCATGGTAGTCCACCTGGGACTGTCATGATGGCAAGATGATGTCTTCCCATTATGGATCCTTAGCCTTAGGGGGAGTCACAGTAGGAGCCACAGCAACAGCCCCCACCAGTAGAGTCGACAGAGCAGACTCAGGAGGGCCAGTAGGCCGAGGAGACAAAGCAGGCACCTCAGCCACAGCCTCGCCGCTCTGGTCGTACTCGTGCCCTAGTCACGCCGAGGGCTGACACTCAGTGGAGGGGTTCTCGTCCACCGCCCAGACCACAGGGTCCGCCTCTAGTGACCCATCTTGACTTGAGGGCCGCCATGACCAAGCAGATGCAGCAGTTGAGGTTTGTTGACTTTGAGGTATGGTTTTCACCTAGGAGGGATGAGAGAGCATCAGAGGGATTCTATACCCCCCTGCAGGAGGACTTCTATAATGCCTATCTGAACAGTGGAGTAGTCTTCAGACCACCGAGAGTATGCAGCATTGAGTCTATTGTTGCAGCAGCTAGAGAGCACATTCATCCCTACCTTGCATATCTGCCAGGACTGATAGATCTGATTGGATGGACCGGATTATATGTTCCATCTTGGGTTCGGCAGTTCTATGCTTCTCTCTTTATTGACCCACACCATCACTTTATTCACTTTGCATTCGGTGGGAGAGACTATCGATTGATGAGGACCAGGGCCAGGGAGATTCTTAGGCTTTAGGAGCAGCCAATCAGGCTCCATGAGGTGTGCTATGGACAGATTGCACCCCCCTAGACGTCCTCATGGTGGCTTGGTACCCCCTACAGACTTGGTGCGTCACTGCTTTACTGAGCCTTTTGGTGAGGGTTCGAGGAGGAACCCCAGTGATCTCACACCTACTGCTCGCATGCTTGAGGCAGTTATGAGAAGGACTTTACTCCCAAGGATGGGATATAGAGAGGGATTGACTCGGATTCAGCTTTGGCTTCTCAACTTTCTGATGCAGCAGACAGTCTTTGACATCTGGGATCTCCTTCTGTCAGAGATGGAGGACACTATAGCTGAGGGCTTTAGAGGTCACAGGCAGCTACCATATGCTCACTGGGTCACTTTTCTTATCCATAGAGCTATGTCAGTGAAGTCGCCTAAGATGATTGCTGAGTATAGTGGTGCCACCACAGAGTTTCCTGCCTATAACATGACACGGATGATCAGACATAGTACACCTACAGCACCCAGTCAGCCACGTCGACGCCCTGAGGTGCCAGAGTCTACAGCCCAGTATGATGATATCATTAGAGGCATTGCAACTACAGAGGAGGAGGAGCTTGCTCAATAGGAGGGGATGGTCGCGAGCGACCCCAGTGATAGTTCTAATGATGACTATCAGCCCATCCCTCAGATGCCTCCTCAGCGACATGACCATGAGGCCGGTAGCTCTAGCTCAGCGCCACCTGCCCCATAGACCGACCCCGCTCTCCTTGCTATACATGAGCGGATGAGGCAGGACTAGGCACGACAGGCTTAGGAGATAGCTGCTACATTCGCTCAGTTCCAGACTCGGCAGGATGAGTTCTAGCGCCAGTAGCAGCAGATCCAGCAGTAGTAGCTAGCTATACATCAGCAGACTCAGGCTCTACAGCAGTAGTAGCAGGCCATGCATCAGCAGTAGATCCTCATGCAATAGCAACTCCTTGGATTTATGCAGCATGTTGTGACTGCCATTGGGGCTCCACCGCCACAGACTACACCCCAGCTTGGTCAGCCAGTCACCACTTCCACGACTCCAGCGTTACAGCCTAGTGGACTTCAGAGTCAGGGACAGCCACCAGCATAGTATGCTTCTCCTACAGAGTAGGTGTCCTAGTGGTTCGCTTCGCCAGTGGTAGCCCCGTAGTTCACTCCATTTCAGATGGGCTTCACACCGGCACAGACATCGTCACTGCTAGAGCCAGATACTTTAGTCTCCAGGAGTCTTGGAGCCTCCTTCAGTGAGTTGATAGGGCAGCCTACATCGCCATATATGTATGCCCTAGGTCCTTCTACAGTAGCTCCCGTCGCCGTGACTACACAGAGGCTTCCTTCCTCAGTTGCATCTTCAGATCCTACAATAGGCATACCAGCAGAGTCACAAGCAGCACCTGTCCCAGCTCAGACCCAGACCGCTTCAGTGACACTGCCAGCTACAGAGGGTCACATAGCCCAGAGTTCTGGATTAGACGATGATGGAACCTAGTTCCAACTTGCCCCTCGTACCTCTATGCCCGGCTCATCCGCTGTAGTCCCGCCGACTGACCCGTAGGTTTTGGTGTTTGACGCCAAAGGGGGAGAGGGTTCGAGTATGTTAGGCTTAGGGGGAGCTTAGTTTTTATATTAGCTTATATATTACATTTGGAGTTTTTATGTGTGATACACTATTATGAATTCATCGTGTGTTTACTTTCATGCATTGAACCATATATATGTGATAGTGATATCTACGTGATCATGATATATGACATGTGTGCTCTCTATTTTGAATTATTTATATGTTATATCACTTGTGTTATGCTCGTTTGCCCTTGCTTCCACGTTTTACTCCGATGCAAATGAGCTTTATTACTTGTACTCATGCTTATTTCATATCTTTTGAGTACATCTTGTTGGCCTGGTTCATATAAGCTTGACTAACACTTTTGTTCTTAATGCCTATAGCTTATATGATCCAAGCATGTTAAAAACCTCACTCTTTCACATACTCGAGGTAGTATTGTCATCAATCACCAAAAAGGGAGAGATTGAAAGCATCTAGGCCCCTTGTTGGGTTTCGATGATTAATGATAATACATGATTAATGTGACTAACGTGTGTTTTGCAGAAACAATTGAGTTAGGTCACGATAATGGAGATCGATTGGGCAATCATGGTTGTCATGCCCCTACGATGGAAATCATTTCGGTTTTCAAAGGATGGACGACAAGGTTAAGGATGAGCTAGTTCTAAGTGTCGATTGGAGTTGAAGAGACACTTAGAGTAGTTTAGGACTTTGTTTTTCCTTTGGCCGTACTATTAAGGGGGTATGGACGGGTAGCTTGACTTAGGTGAGTCTAGTGAGTTAGGTGTGGTGCACACTTGTTCAAACTAGTGCTAGGTAGCTCCTACATATGCCTAAGATCAAATGGAGCAAACTTCATTCACATATGATCGAGGTTTGGAAGTGAATGGAGGGTCAAATACTGACCGTATGCTGGCTTCGGTGTGATCGGACACTGGCACAGAGTCTGGTCAGTTCATTTGACTAAGGTGAAATCGTTCGGTGTGACCAGACGCTGGAAGGTCAAGTGACCGGACGCTGAGAGCCAGCGTCCGGTCGTTTCCAGTAAGGTTCCAGAGAGGGTAAATCGTGACCGGACGCGTCCGGTCAGTGCTGACCGAACACTGGTAGCGTCCGGTCACACTGTAAACCCTGGAGTTTGGGGTGTACTAACCGGGGCGTCCGGTCACCCCGTAGAGGCACATAATGGTTCGTTTTTTAGCCCATGTTATAAATAGAAGCTCCACTCATGTGTGGAGTTACTTTTGCTCATTCCAACAGCTGAGAAACACCTTAGAGAGTGCCAAGAAGAGCAAGGTCCTAGTGAGGTGATTGAGATTTGAGAATCCAAAAGAGAGACCTCATTAGTGAAGATCGAGAGTAGCAAAGTGTGCATCCACCTTCTCATTAGGCTTGTCGTGGTCAAGTGAGAGTTCGTGCTTTTTACTCTTGGTGATCGCCATCACCTAGACGGCTTGGTGGTGATTGGGAGTTCGGTGATCACCCGGTGGTGCTTGTGGGTGACCCAACTCACGTTGTGAGCGGTTGTGGGTGATTCACCCCGACGGAGTGTCGAAGAATCAACCCGTAGAGAGCACTTGATCCTTGCGCGGATCAAGGGGGAGCTACACCCTTGCACAGGTGCTCCAACGAGGACTAGTGGGGAGTGGTGACTCTCCGATACCTCGGCAAACCATCGCCGCGTTCCTTCCTCTCTATTTACTTTGAGCATTTACTTTAAGCATTTACTTTGAGCAATTCAATTCATGTCATTACATTTTTAGAATTGCTATGCTAGAGTAGGATTGGAACCTAGGTTGCAAGTCTTTTGTGTGGTAGAATAATTAGGAACACTTTCTAGGCACAAGGGGTTAATTGGGCTATCCATAGGATTTATTTATTGAAAGAAATTTAGAATTAGCCCAATTCACCCCCCTCTTGTGCATCTTGATCCTTTCAGGGGCTAGATTTCATTGCCCAAATACATTCCCCATCTTCAAAGGGCCACCATTTTGTGTTGGTTGCTACAGATTACTTTACTAAGTGGACCGAGGCAGTTCCTTTGAAGAATATGACACATAAGGAGGTAATTGAGTTCATCACTGAGTATATTATCAATAGATTTGGCATCCCTCAAACATTAACTATGGATCAAGGGACATCATTTGTATCTAAGGAAGTGAGGGAATTTGCTGAATTATATAAGATTAAGTTTCTCAATTCATCTCCATACTATGCTCAAGCTAATGGTCAGGCTGAGTCTAGTAATAAGACTTTGATCAAGCTTATTAAGTAGAATATTGAGGAGAATCTAAGGAGGTGGCATGAAGTTTTATCTGAAGCTCTATGGACACATCGCATTTCAAGGCATGGTGCTACAAAAATTACTCCTTTTGAGTTGGTATATGGTCAAGAGGCCGTGTTACCCGTCGAAGTAAATTTGGATGCATACAGGCTTGCTAAATAAAATGATTTATCTGCTGTTATGTATCATGATTTGATGATGGATAATATCAATGAGGTGACTGATGTAAGATTAAAAGCTCCCAAGAAAATAGAGAAAGAAGGCTCGGGTTGCCAAGGCAAACAATAAGAAAGTCAAGAGCAAATCTTTCCAAGTGGGAGAATTAGTGTGGAAAACCATATTTCTAATTGGATCGAAGAGCAATCAGTTTGGCAAGTGGTCACCAAATTGGGAAGGACTTACAAAGTGATCAAAGTCATATTCGGTAAGTCTTATCTGCTAGAGACATTGCAAGGTGAACGTCTCACAAGAGCAATCAACGGAAGGTATTTGAAAAAGCACTTTCCAAGTGTTTGGCAAGAAGCCTAAGTGCTCTCCAAACAATGGCCGATACATGTATCGCCCTTAGAACAAAAATAGCCAATGTATACACCGCCCTTAGTTGCTCAGCAGTCGATGAGATGGGTATCGTCGCTGCTTGGTTTTGTTTTGTTTGATTAAGTGTTTTCAGGTTTATGCATCATTCACCTAAAAACAGGGGGCATATGTTGACAATCAAAATTGTCCATTCTATGAAGAAGTGAGGATGGACTAAACCATAGCGTTCTAGAGTATGGACGAAGGAGTTGTTCCCTCAGAAAAATCTCACCCCACCAGAATTTCTGATCTCCTATCAGAACTTCTGATTTTTGCCTAGAAGTGCTAGTTTTGCATGGAAATCAAAACTTCTGACCCCCTACTAGAACTTCTGATGTTCACCTAGAGGTGCTAGCTTTGCGCAAAAATCAGAACTTCTGACTCCCTGTCAGAACTTCTGATTTCGCAGTCCAAATCAGGGAGAGTCCAAACTCGTTCCTAACAATTCTAAACTTGTGAAAAACTTAGAAAATAAGTCTTGGAAAGGTTTCCTACTAGGATAAGATCAATCCCCTCTATATATATGAGAGGATCATGGCCGATTGAGTTCTCATCTATCCAATCATCAAAAACACAATAATCAACTCCTTTTGCCCTAATTCCCCTCTCTCAACCCCTCCTGCTGTTCGTTGACTTTCCCGGTGAGATTTAGCAACATGCTAGGCGGCCTTGCTGGTCCTAGGAGATCCTCCATGTGCTCCTCCCCGACAGGTCTTCCCGGGAGAAGTTCAGGAGCTTTTTCAGCCAAGAACGAGCTCTACATCGGTCTTATCGGTCTCTAGATTGGTTTGGTCGATTACGCTGTGTTCTTACTGCATTGCAGGTTGATCTACAACCTCTTTGGACGTTCAAGGCTCTGCTGGTGTGTTGGCTTGGAGTCATCTTCAACGTCAACAATATTACTCCTGGATTCCGTGTTACCTCATGCACTCTGATCTGGTAGTGTTTGCTCTAATTTCACCTAATACACTGGCTACATGTGGTCATGGAAGTTCCGCGCAGGTAAGGAATTTCCCTGGCACTGTCACGAATCTAGAGATATACATAGGAGTAACTACGTCCGGAGAGAAGTAAATAATTTCCCTTTACCTATATTGTTATAGCGACCGGTTGGATCTACATTTGAAGTCTTGATTCTTGAATTTACATTTTTACTATACGTCAACATTCCCATTCAGTTTCCCCCTCATCGTTGTCGCCGTGTTTTCATTTATTTTCTATATATCGCAAGTATCTGATTTTTTATTATTGTTTAGTCAACGTGTAATTTTGTTATTATTTAGCTATAGAAAAATTTGCAAGTTATCATAAGTTTTATTTAATTGTACTAGGTGATTATTTAATTGTTGCCTGAGAAATTTTGAAAGTTTATTAGACACCTCCCGTGTAGCAACTCCCTTTCCCTCTAAAAAAGAACTCCTTTCATAATTCGTTCTCACCCACACCTTTTTCTGTATTTTGTTTCGTGAGACGGGTTAAACTTGAGCCCATTGGATCACCAAGAACCCATGCGCCCGACGAAGGGTCCCTCGGACTGCGGTGTCCCATTCCTCTTCCTCCTCATCTCATCGATCTATCTCTTCGAATCCACAGTCTGCTCAAAAAATCTCTTCGAATCCACATCGTGCGTTGCCACTCCCTTCGATCTCCCCTAAAGATTCAAACTTCTTTTGGACGAAAAAATGAAATTTTACCATTATGATAAGTGGGTTTTGCCCAAATATCATCAAAGTTGTCGGCTTTGCCCGTCTACCCTTATAAAAAACTCCCTCTGTTCCTGAGGTGTCGTCAGAATCCCAAGGGATTATGGTAGCGTTTGGTTGAGAGTTAAAGTGGGGTGGAATGGTCATTCGTGGGATGGGACAACTTCATTCTCTGTTTGGTTAAGGAGAGATGTGACGAACCCGTTTTCTGTTTGGACCAGAGACAACAAAAGTGAGATTAGCCACTGACAGGTGGGAACCAATTGTCAGTTTTCTAAAAAATTTCTTCTTTTCTTTTTCCTCTCCTTATCTCTTCGATCCCAACCGCCTGGACTCGAGTCTCGCACATGGGCACGGCGCACCTCGTCTCCTCCGCTGGCGCCTGGCTTCCCCAGCGAGCTTGCCTTGCGCCTCCATCCAGCGAGCTCGCCCTGCACCTCCTTCCCCCGAGCTCGCCCCGTGCCTCCTTCCCCCGAGCTCGCCCCGTGCCCACGAGGCGGCCCGCGAGGCGGCGACGCTCGCCCACGAGGCGCCGACGCTCGGCGGTCGGCGAGGCGACATGCTTGTGCTCGCCCACGAGGAGGCCCGCGAGGCGGCGGCTCTTGCCCCGCTGGGTTCCTTCATCTTCGAGCTCCTCTGTGCGTCGTCCTTCTTCCTCGCATCCTCTCCCGCGCGTCCGTTCTTCTTCCTCCCATCCTCTCCCGTGCGCCGTTCGTGAGCAAACGCATCTCCTCTCTCCTTCTTCCTCGCCTGTAGCGCGCTCATCCCACTTGGGGCTGACCCCGTCTCCTCGATTTCGTGGGACGGGGATGCTCCGGATCTGAGCTTAATATTCCGTCTTGGGACCGACCCGCCCTTGGCTGCTCCTCGTCTAAACACCCCTTATCCTAGGACCATCTCACTTGATTCCCTGAACCAAACACTACCAATGAGAATCTGGATTTGATAGAAAAAATCACTTTCCGTTTGGAGTCAGGATTTTAGTTTCAGATTTTAACTATTTGAAGGCACCACGCACTAGTGCATTTCGCTGTCTTTTCACATGCAGGAAGGGAGAAGGGAGAAGTGACTCGTGCATTTGGATACTGACATATTTTGTTTATCCAATTTTAGGATTCTACGGTCCGATTCAGACCCTGAATAAATAATAAATAGATTTTCAGAGTTACATTAAGTCAAACTTTTTAAATTTTAATCAAATTTATAGAAAAAACGTAAAAATTTATTGTGTCAAATTAGTATCAAATATAACATAGAATATATTTTTCATAATATATTCATTTTAGGTTATAGATGCTATTATTTTTTTATAAAGTTATTTGATCGGCACGAATTCTAAAAAGTAATTTATTTGGGATAGAGGGGAGCAGTTGACACACGCTAAAATACCATTTTACCATTTTGATATTTATTTAGTCTTTTTTTTTGGAAAACTGTGATCAGAAGTTTCCGTTTTGCCCCTCGTTGCTCTCTCGTTCATCCTTCTCGCCTCTCGTCCTTTAGAGCAAGTATAATAGCAAGATGTAAACCGATTAAATATTAAGGTGGAGGAAAAAGAGGAGGAGAGAGAAGAGAAGCGGACTGTAAATTTATAGTCGGCTTAAGCATAAGAACTAAAAAAAAATATGTGAAAGAAATAAATAAGCCATGTATTAACTGAAAAAAAAAAACCAACTACTGTGTAAGTGGGTCGAGAGAAAGCTACCGGAACCTATTATTAGCCTTGCTCGCCGACCGGAGAACCCCGGCGCCGCCGCCGCTCAACCCCAGCGCCACCCCACTCGCCTCCTGACGTGAGAGCCGAGAGGAGGCAGCAGGCCTCGAGGGGGCGGGGGCCACGCGGAGATCTGGCGCCGCCGGCCACCAGTCCCCGACCCGCCGGCGTCGGGAGAGCAGAGGAGAAGCCGTGGCCATGTGGGAGGAGGAGCGCGGCTGATTTGACATCACGCCCAATCTCGCCGTCGCCTTCGACATCCTCACGCACGACGCAGGCGGGGCGAGCGCGGTCTTGACGTGGTTTCTAAAGAAAACACAGGCGGCGTAGGGGATGGCCGCCGGGCCACTGCGGCAAGGCGCTTCTTTGCGCAGCGGTGGCGGGGAGCGCGAGGAGGCGGCGCCGGACTGGGCGTCGCTCCACGTCGAGCTGACGCAGCTCATCTCGGCTCGGGTTCTCGCCACGGGCGGTTTCCTGGACTACCTCCGCTTCCGCGCGGTCTGCTCCCACTGGCGCGCCGCCGCCGCCTCCCCGCGCGGCCGCGCCCTGCTGGACCCGCGCTTCCACCCGCGCCGCTGGATGCTCTTCCCGGAGGGCTTCGGCCGGTTCCCGGGCCACCGCGCGCTCGGCGGCCACGCCCGCTTCTTCGACCTCTCCGCCGCCGGCCCCATTGTCCGCGTCCCCCTCCCGGAGCTCAAGGACCACTGCGTCCTCGACTCCCCCGACGGCCTCCTCCTCCTGCAGCACGACGGGGACAATGCCGTCCGCCTGCTCCACCCGTTCACCCGTGACGTCGCCGAGTTTCCGGATCTCGAGTGCCTCACCCATCAGCTGTACGAAATGGACTACGAGCTCACCGGTCTCTGGTACAATTTTGCTAGCTGGCTGCTGAACACCGCACGATTCTTGTATCAGGCCCGCAAGCTTTCTGCTGCTGTCAATGTCACAGCCACGGGGGCTGTCACGGTGATGCTAGCCCTTCATAGCATCGGGCGTGTGGCATTTGCGTCGGCTGGTTATGCTGAATGGACAATTAGCAGCTGGAAGATGAACCAACTGGACAGGGCGCTGCCGTACCAGGGGAAGCTCTATGTGGTGAATTGGGAAGATGGGTTAACACATGTCTTGCAGATTGACCCGCCGCAACTGGTACCGCAGTGCAAGGGGGAGGAGGATTCTTCACCTGTGCTAGCACTGCTTCCTCCAAAGACAATTGCTACATGTTCAAGCGAAGAAATCCACCTACCTTATCTTGTTGAATTGGACTCAGAGATCATGCTTGTTGGCTACAATGACAGCTCCTTTTCACACATATTAGTTCTCAAGCTTGCTGATCTTGTCCTGGGTAGGACTGTGCGTGTGAAGAGCATCGGTGATCATATCCTCTTGTTGGTGCATGGAGCCTGTGTGTCTCACCCAGTTGGCTGCCTTCAATTGGCGGCAACTCCATTGTATGCTTCCATGCTGGAGAGAACTATCTCGCGCAATACCATCTTGGCAGTGGAACTTGGTCCGTGGCCAGTGATGGACACATCATGCTTAGCCCCCCACCGCGTCCCTGTGGCCTCATTCATCACATCTTTACCTGCTGCTATCGGCAATTCTGGTGAGCATCTTCATTTCTTTCAACATTTAATCTTTTTGCTTATTTATCCACAGTATAGCATCTCTGGTTCAGCTAAATAATGTAAAATAAGATGCTTATTGAAAGGAAACTTAAACTATGTAGTGAGATTCAGGAGATTTATATTGATCTTTAATTCAGAAAAACCACTGTTTTGGCGAGTCTGAATACATTGGTGTACATTGTTGATGGATGTTGTAGCTGTATTTTCAGTCTCTGGCATATTAGACTTGTATAGTACAACTGCATTTTATATCACAGACACTAGTACCTCTAAAGGTAAAAAAACTAGATCTATGTTTCAATTGATTTTTTATCCCCTATGTATTGAAACCCAGCGAATTGAGAATTCCTCCTCTACAAGTTAGCTACTGTTATACTAAAAAACTTTGTTGGCATTATCTTGTATGGCATCAATTTGGACTGATTGGTGATTGCTTGATCACTAACATGCTAGTTTGGTCTGTTCTGTTTCTTCGGTCTTCGTGGACTCTGATCTTCTATGCCTGCAGGAACAAAGGATTGATGTTTTGCTTCAAGATGGAACCCAAATGGTGGGCAATGTCGAGTTTGAGGAATGGGGTAAGTCTTGCTTTCCGTTTCTATTTAATATATATAAGCAGCTGTAGAGATAATTTCTTTGCTATGCTGCTGTTTTACTGATATATTGATGATATTAGCTTGGTGTGGTTGCCAGGGGCACAAAAGCTCTGAGCAGCACTGCGCTAGTGCTTTAGCTAGATACAATATGGAAATATAATGGTATATGTTGGTACTGAAAGCATACAATTTCCAAATCAACATGCTCTTCAGTTTAACTGTGTTTTTCTCTTTCCATTCCTGGCTCTAGTCTAGTGCCCACCTCCGCGTGCGGGCTGCTGCTGTTTCTGTTTGTGCTGAATAACTTGATCCTTTATGCCTACTTACTTGACATTTGACCGTGCAAATACATCTTATTGTAGTCAACTGAACCCAGAGTTGGTTCTGAGTAATATATCTTCACAGATGGCTATCACTTACGTCACCAATTTTGCTATGGATAGATTGTGAAATCGCTCTTCCAAAATTGTCATTGATACAGCAGTATCCTATATACTTGAGCAGGAGATAGATGGTGTTGCTTTATGTTTGGAAGGACTGTTGTTACAAAATCATCTACAGCCAGTTGTTGCGGATCTGGTTGCATCTTATAGTATTTTTTGTGATTTACAGCTGGTTGTTGATGCCTTCTTTTTTTTTGTCCCCTCACTTGCTAGGCCTGAAGACTGTTTCACGGAGAAGATGGTCCAGATTACTTCATTTGCATGAAAAGCAGAAGGGAGCGGGGTTTCTGTCCTTTGCGTGGAAGTATTTCTACTTGTTTGCAACGTCTTCTACCGGTGGCTGCTCACTGATAAACCTACAGCAGTGCTGCCTTATTATATAACTGTAACTGTGTGGCCTGAGATATTTGTCAGTAAACCACGAATAGTGCTGTTACCTGCTGCGTTGATTTTCCAAGTTCCCTTGTGTCCTTTAAGCAAATGGCTTTTGTGGAGCTGTTATGGAGATGGTGGTTTCTGCTTATGTTGTTGTGTCTACTACTCTTGGTTGTTTCGATTTGGATTTTTTTTAAGGGTATACAGCGCTTCAATGGGCCCGGCCTGCCAAATCCAATGCACGTCAGGGTGCCAGTGTACCGGTGCTGCCGTGCTGGCCCGCAGCGCGTTTGCAAGCCACCGCCAGGAGGGAAATGAGCCTTTAAAACTTCTGAGCTGTACAACTTTCAGCATGGTTGGAATGTTAGAATTGATCTCATCCGTCTTGACCCAACGGTCGAGACGGACCCCTTGACCGCGTCCTGATCGGGGACGTCCAGCCATCTCGTGGCTAGTGGGCCCCCGTCGCACAGTGCCTATAAAGAGGAGGTGGGGCAAACGGCACACGGTACGAGGTTCACCGCCGCCACAGCCCCACTGTCCTAACCCTAATCCGATCCAGAGGGTGGCACTGCCAGCGGCGGGAAGCGCCACTGCCTCCACCACCACCGCCGGTCTCCACCGCTACTCCGACCGTCGCTGCCTAGCGCAGATCTTCATCGACGAACCAGCGAAGACAGTGAGCTCCTCCGACGGTCAGATGTTCCTACATTTCCTTTTCTCTCTCTCTCTCCTACTCTCTCTGAATCCCTAAGTCATCGATTATCCCAAAGAGAAAAGAACTCACCCACTGGATCCACACCTAGACGATCAAAATGACATAACAATGGTACCAGAGCAGGTTCTTTAGTATGTGGATCTGGATCGGGGATGAGATTGAAACACGGTTTCAACAAAGAACAGACTCTAACCCTAGTGGGTGAAGTCGGAAGGGGCTCGGTTTCAAGACCGCTTGATCCGAACCCTAAACCCGACGAACTTCGGTTCGGAGAAAATAAAACCCTAAAGATATTGGACGGTCCGGGGAAGTTTTCCCCACCGCCGTCATTACCGCCTCACGCGGGATGGAGCACCTGCCGCCGGTTTGCTGACGCGCGGGAAGAGATGGATTAGATCCTTTCGGATCTGAGCATACAGACTAGGTTTTTCCCTAAATCCGTGAAAACTCATGGGGAAGAAGAACAGTGAATCGAATCGGCCCTAACCCTAACTTGCTGAAACCCTAACCCTAATTCCAATCCCCGTCCCCAAATCGGATTGGATCCGAGTAGAAAAGGAGAAATACAGAAGGGGAAAAGGGGAAGAGGGAAACCCAGACGGACTACCTCGCCGTTGTGTAGAACGGCGCGCGGGGAAAAGAGGGCCGGGCCGGGGGCTCTGCTCGCCGGGCTACGGCCAAAGGGGCGCCGCGGCCAGGCCACTCGACGGCAGCGCGCTCACCCGCGCCGGGGAGCGCGCACACCGGCGAGGGGGCCGGCGACGGCGCCGTTGCTCCATGCTTCGCCTGCTCCTCACTCGGTGGCTGGCTCTTGCTGCGCTGAGAAGAGAGAGCGACGATGAGAGAGAAGGGGAGGGAGAGAATGAGGCTAGGGTTCCGAAGAAGCCGGCCGCGGCGGGGTTTTGTTCCCGCGCGAAGGACGGACGACCGTCGGATCCCAAGGACGGCTGATCGACGACCAATGGCGCTCTGGCCGAAAGTGGCCCAGGCGGGAACGGAGAAAGCAGGCCCAGGCCCACGTTGCGGCCTGGGCGCGGGGGAGCCGGCGATGCGCGGCTGGGCTAGGCCGTTTTGTCTGCTGGGCCGAACAGACGCGGTGCGCGCCTGAGCGCCAGTTGGGCCTTGCACACGGCTGGGCCACAAAGGCTGCTGGGCCTTCGTGCCAGAACAGTAAAGAAAAGGAATTGTTCTTTCTTTTCAGAAGCAAATTTCGATGATTTTATTCAAAGAGTGATTGAAAATCTCTGATAATTGTTGCACCAACGTGTTAGAATTATCAGAGAGTAGAAAAGTACAGAAAAATGCTTCTGAAAAGTAGAAAAGAAATTTTGTCAATTTTCGCTGCAAAGTTAAAAGTTTATTGTCTTCTAATTTGAAGAGCAGTTATAGTTATTCAATAAATGATAAAAAGTTTATCCTCCAGTTAAAATTAGAATCAAAGAGAAGAATTTTTTTTTAATTGGAGGAATAGTCGGTTTATAGATAAGATGAATTATAATATTGTTATTTTCTGACCAACGTTGATGATAACAATATTATAAGTTCATTTATGAGTTTAAGCTTAAAGTTAAATTATGGTATTGTTATTTTCTGACCAACGTTGATGATAACAATATTATAATTCTATGAGTTTTATGTTTAAAGTTTAAATCTCTGATGAATTTTGCATCAAAGTGACCAATTTTTCAGAAAAAAGATAAAGATCAAGGAATGCTCTTAAACTAGAGAAATGTATTTTCATGTTTCCGCTGCGATAAAGTTGATTGTCTTCTAATTAGATTCGAACCAACGGGAGAATTTAATTTTGAGGAGCAGTACTATGTTTTCAAGATTATTGAATTTCTATACGTTATTTCCATTTCTGCCCAACGGTGATGTGGAATTAATGTAGAAGAATGATGTTTTATTCTATTTCTGCCCAACGGTAATATAGAATAGAACATAAAGTTTTCAAAGTTTAATGAGCATTATTGTTGAATATTTTTCAGACAAAAGACCTCCATGCTTTCATTCTTGAAGGCAGAAAGAGAAATGAGCTGGGTACTTGTGACTCAGATGATGAAATGCCTAAGGGCAAGTTATGTATGAAAGAATGTCATTGGTTAAGGGACTGTGTTCCCTTTAAAGAATGGCTTCAAAAGAAAAGAATTCTAGGATATTGATCCAAGAAAAGAGATAGATCAATGAGAGTCTTCATTGAGAAATGTCTTTTATGTACTCTCTGTGGAGAAGAATTTATTTTCAGTTTCACTTATGAGAGTTGTAAAAGTCATATACATGCTTAATTTGACTAACATTGGATTAAACATGTGTGTTAAAAGAATATTCGGATTTATTTCTGAATTTGATGATTGAACACGAGCCAATACTGGCAATTATGTCCGTTCAAAGGAATATCTCGCATGGCGAGAAAAAGTTTATGATAGTACCCGCATGACGGGAAAAGTTTGAGAAAATACCCGCATGGCGGGGTAAAGTTGGCATAGTACATATGTTAACCAATCCTGCATGGCGGGAGAATTTGGCAAATTACTTATCCCGCATGGCGGGAGAAGGATGTGATGACTCATGTGCTCTAAGTGTATCCCGCACATGGAGAGAAGTTTGAGGTAGCTTTTATGCTATCATAGTATTGACCGTACACTCTGATTGTGTCATGGTCATTAAGTACTCAATGAGTTTAAGAACAAAAGAAAGTTGCATGTGAACCAAAAGATAAGAATGATATGCAAGCATGACTTGCAGAAGTATTGTTAATAATAGACTATATTGAGTTTTGAAGTGTAATGAGAAAAATGTACTCCCATACGAATTTTGTTTGCATGATGTAATCATGTGGATGAAGTAAGTAATCAAAGTTTCCTCATTCACAAGAGTTCTGAATGTTTTGAAATTGTGGTAGAAAAGTTCATACCACATTTCGAGGGGGAGAAATGTAAGATTAATTAAGAAAGACAATTAAGAAAGATACTTTCCCATACTTCAGATAATGCAATGCATACTATGCATTGAAGGTAAAAGTGATCTATAAAAGATGATTGTGATCGTTGAGGGAGTAAGACGATCATAATAATGATACCCCTAAAGTAAAGAAATAGCTAAATTCCTGGACTTTTTATAGTTCCGATGGGAAGATAGCAAAGTCGGCCAGTATTCATACTGAACGAGTTCAGAGTTATCAAGGCGGTGCTAAATGCGCCATATGAGTTTTTTAGCAGATTAAACCCAAAATAAGAAATTTGAAGATACACCATCTTTACAGAAGATGGAGTAATCTGGGGGAGCATGGTATGTAGATACCTAAGGCTTAAATAGAAATGGGATTATATATCCACTACAGTGTTTATTATAGCAACAAATTGCTTTATACATGCTGATGTTGTATGACATATACAACACCAGATGTTAGCTCTTAAAGAGGATGAATAAGTAAACAAGGATCTTATGATACAGGAGGCTATAGAACAATTGCCTTTTGGCAATGAAGAGTAACAATAGCCCCATATGAAAGAAGTGCCACGAGGCCCTAGAAGGTCTCAAAGAATAAGAAAATCAGATATTTATGGTGACTAAGAAGTAAAAGTTAAGAAAGAAATTCAAATAGAGAGTGATTCCACCTCATTTGAAGAAGCCATGATAGGCGTTCACTCGTCTAAATGGCAAGAAGCAAAGGAACATGAAATGAAATCGATAAATATCAACGATGTTTGGGACTTAGAAGAAATTCCTAATGGAGCCAAAACAGTAGGCTATAATGGGTCTACAAGACGAAGGTGACTCCAAAGGGAATATGGAAAGATATCAGAAGGGAATATAAAAAGCTATAAAGCGCCACTTGTGGTGAAATGATTTACATAAAGAGAAGGAATAGATTATAATGAGCATGCAAGGATTCTTTTAGAATCATAATGGTATTAGTGGCACATTACGATTTACAGTTACATCAGAAGGATGTAAAGACACATTCCTCAACGGGGATTTGTATGGAAAAGTTTACATGGCATAACTCAAAAGGTTTTGTCGTGGAAGGAAAAGAACGTAAAGGGATGTTGCCTAAAGAAATCCATTTATGGATTAAAGTAAGCTTCAAGATAGTGGTTCTTGAAGTTTGACAGTACAATAAGAAAGTTTGGGTTTTAAAGAGAATGTAGAGGACAATTGTATTTATGCAAAGTTTAAACATGGGAAATTTATTTTCCTAATCCTGCATGTGGGTGGCACCTTACTCGCTAGTAGTGGTGTTAATCTACTGTTGGAGAAGAAGCAGTTCTTGTCCTCAAGTTTCAATGAGAATGGTCTTGGTAAAGCATCATTCGTTCCAGGAATTGGAACTTACCGAGATAAAAGGAAAAAGGGGTATTAGAACTATCTCAAGTGTATACTTAGAGAAGATTCTAAAGAAATAAAGTATATATGTGAATAAACCTGCGCCTGTTCCCATAGTCAAGGGTAATAGTTTTCGGAACTTTCAGTGTTCCAAGAATAAATGTGAGATCGATCAAATGGACGTCCTATATGCTTCAGTTGTTGGAAGCTTACTGAATGCTTATAAGCAAGAACTTACCCTTACACAGTTTATGTATCCGGGATGTTTTTGGCAGAAGTCCAGTCCAGATATAGATCACTGGAATGGAGTTGAGAATGTTTTGCAATTGTGCAAAGATTTATAGGCCTCATGGTAAGTAAGAAAGAATAAGTACTCTCAAATAGTTGTGGGTACAAATGTTATATTTTGGCGAGATGTTTAGTGAAACCCACATAGTAGCTAACACTCGCAGTTGGAGTTTTATTGTGGAAAAGCTCTAAAGAAACAGTTATGATGTCATCAAAGATGCATACCCATGGTATAGCTTGTTATGAGGCTTAAGGACAGGCGAAGTGGTTAAAAGAACTTACACCCGGAATTGATAATGGTATACAACAGCAATAACCATTTAAGTAGTTCGCTCCTACAACAACGGGTCAAGTGTGCTGCCAAACACATTGACGATAAAGTTGTACGTTGTGAAGGAGAAAGTCCGGAATCATACTAAAAATATTGAACATAAAAGTAACAAGCAAGTGCTTGCGGATCCGCGTACAAAAGGCTTACCACCCAGTGTGTTTAGAGAACACACAGTCGACATGGGTTTATGGTGTAGCCTATCTTTTCTGGACAATAAAGGGCCCAAAGTTAAAGAATCTGTTTCAGAAGAGAGATGTGTATTGTAGCTGTTAAGTCTATCGGCGATTGACCGTGACGATGAAGCATGCTCTATACACTAATCTGTGATGGAACAAATAAAAGCGAAAGGGATTAAAGTCAAAGTTTAAGGTTAAAGTATGAGTTGAGATCAAGGGGGAGAATGTTAGAATTGATCTCATCCGTCTTGACCCAACGGTCGAGACGGACCCCTTGACCGCGTCCTGATCGGGGACGTCCAGCCATCTCGTGGCTAGTGGGCCCCCGTCGCACAGTGCCTATAAAGAGGAGGTGGGGCAAACGGCACACGGTACGAGGTTCACCGCCGCCACAGCCCCACTGTCCTAACCCTAATCCGATCCAGAGGGTGGCACTGCCAGCGGCGGGAAGCGCCACTGCCTCCACCACCACCGCCGGTCTCCACCGCTACTCCGACCGTCGCTGCCTAGCGCAGATCTTCATCGACGAACCAGCGAAGACAGTGAGCTCCTCCGACGGTCAGATGTTCCTACATTTCCTTTTCTCTCTCTCTCTCTCCTACTCTCTCTGAATCCCTAAGTCACCGATTATCCCAAAGAGAAAAGAACTCACCCACTGGATCCACACCTAGACGATCAAAATGACATAACATGGAACTGTTGGCTTGTTCGTTGCTGGTTCGTGAGGAAGTATTGCTGGCTGGTTTGTTTGAGAGAAAAATACTGTTCTTGGCTGGAAACACTGTTCAGGCCATTTATTATTAGGATCTGAATTTCAAATTCGGCAAACTATAAGTTCGTCGCGATGAGCTCTACGTCACATTTGGATTCCATTTTATGCCAAATTATTTATGCTCCTTTTAGTGTCACTCATTTTCCTGAATCTAAAAAAAGTGTCATTCATTTGGATTCCATTTTATGCCAAAATTATTTATGCTCCTATTAGTGTCATTTCGTGTGTATTCCGAGCATATCCCAGCAGAACAAGACACACACTGAAATTCTTGGAATATCATATAGAAGTACATTTGTACTCCTTTTACACACGGGAGCGTTCAAATGGTATTTAACGGCCGCCAACAACGATTTAGCAAGCTAAACCCATGTCAGGTAATTATTTCACTGCAGTGACAGCTAATAATGCACCCCCTCTGTCCACATAGGAATGTAATTCTCATTTTTCGAGAAGTCAAACGATTTAAGTTTGACCAAAATTATATAAAAATCTACTAATGATTATAATACAAAATAAGTACTATGAAATTGATTATGAAATATATTTTCATAATAAACTTAGTTGGAGATATAAATATTAATACTATTCTCTATAAACTTGATTAAAGGTAAACTAGGTTGACTCGGACATATCCCATAGTTGCATGGACGAAGGGAGTAACAGACATCCAAATTTATTATATACCATTTAGATAAGTGCAAAGATGGTCATCACACATTTCACAGATTCGCTGTAATCTGAGAGCATAAAGTGATCCGTACGTGCCAAAGGAATTTAAACACAAGTCTACTGTTCCTTGGGCTTGGAATTGGAGAGTAGGTTAGCATAATCACCGGGGCCATAGACCTCAAACAGTTCTGAAAAGAACCCCTTCTTCCTCCTAGGATTGCACCCCATGTCACGGCAGAGCTGGTCGTTGTACCAAGTGTGCAGGATCAGGATGCTGGACCGGCGAAAGTATCTTCCAGAGTATCTCTTCATGTACTTCTCCCATTCCAGGACATCCTTCTGCATCGCCGCGACGTTTGGTAGTCTGAAGCCGCCGTCCAAGAAGCGCGCCAACCACTTGGCGCGAATGTCCGAGGTGTACATGTTCGCTATGCTCTCGGAATATCCGATCACGGCGAGCTGAGGGATCTTAGGATGTATGCACTCCCTGTGTGCGAAACATATGCATGTTTGAAATTTTAGCAGATTCAAATATGGCCAAGGTCAAGCTTGAATTCAAATCAATAATACATCTATCAAAGGACAACTGATAATCGTAAGAAAAAAAATATATACATATACCTGTAGAGAGGCACAGTAGTGGATTCTGACCCAGCCGCGATGCTCTGGAAGTACTCTGAAGTGAACATGTCCTTGATCTTGTCGTCGCCATTGAAGCCGGTGCCGAAGATCACCACGTCGCTCTTCACCGGCGACGGCTCGCCCTCCACGACCACGCCTTCCTTGCAGAAGCTGAACGTCTTGGACTTCTTGAGCACGATGCTGCCTTCTTCCAGCCGCTTGTAGTGGTCCTTGGGCGTGATGGCGATGGTGGCCGCAGCCAGCGCCTGGAACAGGCTGTGGTCAGGCACCATGCCGTGCTTCCTCATCGGGATGGAGTAGTAGCTCTCGGCAAACTTGGAGAACGCCCACCTCTACAGAGTACACACGCAGTTAAATAACTGAACACACCCATTAATTTTTCTGAATTCAGTTCACTCCGAAAAGTATTGTATGTTCATCAGTACAGAAGTAGTAATAACTGGATGCATTAACATTAGTTAAGTTACCAAGGGACTCAGAAGGGTGGCCAAGATTGACAGGAGAAGGCCTTCGCCAGGCTTGTGGATGAGGAGTTCAGCGAAACGGTTGAGATAGAGCTTTGAGATGTGGAAGCCCCAGGCGAAGTAGTCCGGTAAGATCCAGTGCTTTGTCCGGACCACCATTGTACATGGGTGAGCAGTGCCTACATTCAGCACAAATCAACGTTAGATACTGTAACTCTGATATTTTAGTTCTAGTAATAACTGTTCAACATGCTATCAATATGCGTAGAACTTCAAATAAGGCTGATGAGTGAACAGTGAAGTGAAAGCAAAGAGGACTATGATCTGTACCATTTACTTCGGCACATTCAGCAGCAATATCAAGTGCTGATTTCAAGTACCCAACGACAGTAACACGCTTGCCCCTGATCATCTCCTTAGCTTTACTTGTGCCCATTTTGGCATAGTCCATGGAGTGGATCACCTGCCCATCAAATACTTCTGGACCTTTGCCTGCTGGGAATGTGGGTATGTTGGGCACACCGCTAAACCTCCCCATGCAAAGAACGATAAAGTCTGCTTTATGTGTCTGCACAAAGGTAAAAAATAGTTTAATTTCTGGATTATAGAACAATCTTTATGCAAACATGCTGTGTTATTTTTGTTTGTATATGCTCAAGTTAAAAACTTTTATTTATCTACATGTCCATGTAGATAAGTAAACTTATATGGTGCTTCCTATGGCTTAGAACTAAAATTTTAGATGACTAAACTTTAGTTTTGTTCTAGTATGCAAACAAGCCGTTCAGGTATGCTGAGAAGGGATAGATTTTGTTGGGTTATGCACATATCTATATCTGTTCAGTTATGTCCATATCCATATATATAATTATTTATATCCATGTCCATATCCATAACGAAAAGATATGGATATGCTCACGCAACAACCATTCGGACATTTGCCTTGTTCGCTTGGCTAATAAGCCATGGCTGAAAGTACTGTTGACTGATTTGTTGTGAGAGAAAAATACTGTTTGTTGGCTAAAAAAGTACGGCTTATAAGCCCAGCGATGATGACTAGTCGTTGTGGTGTGCACAAAACACGCAGGAGATTTGTGCCAGGATTTGCCCAGCATACTGGTTCCATCAGAGAGGGGCAGCCTCACCACTGCCGTCAGCATGCTTGCCGCTGACAAGCAACTCTATGGGTAAGAGTTTACTTTTGCACCACCTTGTTGATATTTAGTCTCAATTTAAACAAATTACTTAGGGCCTGTTTGAAGGGTTTCTGATTTCAGTTTCTTGGCAAAAACCACGGAAATCCTGCAGCCCTAAACCTAGTGTTTCTGATTTCTGATTTCTCATTTCTTTTACATTGCTGCTTTGCAGAGGATAATCTATGGCTTTTATATGTAACTTATTTAAATCATTGGCACAATCTGTTATTACATAGATATTTAGCTTCTAGCAGCTATGATGCATATGTTTTAAGCTGTATTTGAAGTTTTAATTAGTGAAATAGCACTAAGAAAACCAAAATCTTACACTGATGCCATGTGAAAGTTGCATAAAACAATAGTCTCATTTCCTATTGTGATTTTGTAGGACTCACAGGATATGTTTTCACTCAAGAACATAGTAGGGGAGACTGGAAATAGAGTGACTTCTTGTTGGCCTCCTCCAATTTTACCAGTGACCTTGATAGAATCCTCTGAGGATTCTTAAGGCCACCCTTACTTTTTGTGTTCTCTAATTTCATTTTTCATTCAGTTCAGATGTTCAGATACATGAAAATTTTATTTTCCAAATGTGGATATGGACATACTCTCTCCGTTTTTATTTACGTATTAGCTTTGTCCCATGTCAAATATTTGTATGTTTGACCATCGATTCCAAAAATTTATATAGATTCATGACACAAGATTTATGTTTTTAGATTCACTATAATGGTAAGAAATATTTTCATAATCTATAATTTATATGTTGTGAAACTATAAGATTTTTTTAAATAGATGGTCAAAGGATAACCACATTTGACTTAGGACAATGCTAATGTACTAAGGGAGTATATTTAATTTCTTTTCAGGGATAATATCGCATCCGTGGGATTTATAGGAATACCTTTCCACCAAGATATAAATGTGAGTAAAATACAGTTTGGTAGCGAAAAAAATTTCCTAACCCTTGCATATCTTTTATTGTTTGGTAGCGAAAAAAAAAATCCTAACCCTTGCATCTCCCATCAAACAGCCCAAAATGACAACTCAATGTGGTTCTCTACCTCGGTCGATGATTATCCGTTAGAAATAACGAAATTCTTTATGTTAATTCCATCATGCTCATGTCATCATACAAAGTTTAATTCCGTAATTCTTTTTGTTGAAGCCGTAGAATATTCGCACAAAACTAAATACAGTGGATATCTAGATGTGGATTCGAACCCGAATTCAAACTATCCTTTCCAGAAAACCATAGTAAAAGTTTAAAATAAAATGCATCTAAGACACTGCGAGTGTCAGTAAAGAGAGTACTACAGACAGATCTACGGTGATTTGTATCTCGGGCAAATGCATATGCATGCGTGCTAGCTCACCTCAACGTGTCCGTCGGCGTCGGCCACCGACAGCCGCCACTCGCCGGCGCCGGAGCCGAACGCCTGGCCGTTCCCAGCCCACTCCTCCCACGCGGCCATGGCCTGCTCGCCGACGCCGTGGTACTCCATGCCGACCACCCGGTGGCCGAAGCGGACGCAGCCGAGCACGCCGAAGTGGCGCGTGTACGCGTCGAGGTACGCCACCACCTGGCGGTGGTTCGGGAACACCTCCGTCACGCTGTCCGGCCACGGGAAGTCGGAGTACTGGTACATGGTCCGCGGCGTCTGGAGCTCGGTGCAGGCCGGCGCGCGCGCCCACACGCCGCCGAGCACGGTGTCCGCCTCGAAGACGGTCGGCCGGCAGCCGAGCTCCAGGAGGTGCTTGCACACCGTGAGGCCGCTGACGCCGGCCCCGACGATCACCACCCGCTTCTTCTCCATGCCTGCCGGCGGCGGGTGATGCTTGGATTGGATGTGCAGTGCAGCTAGCGCGTGAGAAGCGGAAGCCTGGCTGGTTGTGAGCTGAGTGACGACCCTGATGAGTGAGGTGGCATCGTATAGGAGGGCGGTGCGAGAGCTGTCATGCTTTTTTTTAAGAAAATGATGAAACGAGAAATCGTATCATGTTCATGTCATCATCAGGTATGCGTCGTGTGAATGGTGATTTTGTTTCTGGCGCACGATTTCAAAGATGCAGTTTCTTGTGTTTGGACAGGGTGTAGCTGGAGGTTCCTGATAGCGCATGAAAAAGCATTATTGCATCGGGGTTTTATGCTGAGCGATGATTGTACATTATCTTACTACTAGAATATTGTAATTCGTTCTGCATGCTAACTTTTTTAAATGTTTTTTTTGCTAGAAAGTCAAACATCTGGGTCCAGGAAGGACCAGGGCTCCTGCAGGTAAGGAAAAGGATGGCCTGGCCTCTAGTTTCTTCAAAAGAAGCTAAATCGACCACATAAGAGAAAATGACGGTAATTTGGAATGGAATGGAACAATGATCCTCAGTTTTCTATGTCTGTGGACAAAGGAGATTTCATTAATTTCTACCGCGGGGAGAACAGAGTAACCAGCTTAATTATTTCATTTTTTTTATAACGGCTGCTAATGATAGGGAATCAATAGTCGTCTCATGTCATGTGCCATCTTTGGTACTTCATAATAAGAAATTAAGAATATGAGATCTTGTAGGATCAGCATGGGGCGCGTGCAATATTGTCTTAGCAAAAATTAATCTACCGTTGAGCGGTAGAATTCCTCGGACAAAAAAAAGGAGGACTGCTGGCGCACTTGCAATAAATGAGTGAAGAATGCACAGCACGACCCTTTATTATATATCTGGATGCATTGTGTCCTGCTTGGCTTGCTCAGCTCTCATGTTTAGTTTACCTGGTGCCATGGTGAGCAATTTTTTTGTAATCTATATTATCTATGTCAATGTTCGTGCTCAATTTAGAAGTTGGATTATATTAGTGTAGAGGTTGTGGATAGCTTATTAAAGGTTTTCATCCATTTGATATTTACCGTGTATATTTTTTCTTCATTCCTCCCAAAGCTCAACCTTCTTGGGATAACTTAATTAAAGTTCCAAACTTGTAGGGTCATTATCAGGTGTTTGTTAACTAAAAGATAGATTAAGCTAGCATGTCCATCCTAGATATATATCTGCCCCTTGGTTCACCCACACAAGAAAGAGTTCAGAAAATTATCATCGTTTTGTGATTGGTGGACAATATAGTTTTGCGGACACTGCGCTCTTCAAGTTGCTACTTAGTTGCGACCGGTTTTCCCGTGGATTCAGTACGAGGGTGACGTGAGGTAGCTGAGAAGTCAGTACCTTGGTATCTATTCAAACCGTTTGTGGGCATCATCCTTGGCCAAACTCTGAAAAGGTTGAGACATCTAGGTGTCCCTTATGTACCGACAGGGCATATGTGCGATATCCCTTGTCTTTGGCGGGGCTAATGTATACCCCTTTGCATAGTCTCTTTTTATCAAATGCTATAAGTTCTGTGCTTCTACACACGTACTAGTTTTGGAACAAGGATTTGTGGAAGATCAAGATCCAAATGCAAGTTGCTCATATTTAAATTGAACCATGGTATGCTTGTCTTATGCTTAGTTGTAGGCTTCACATTTATATTGTTGTATGAAATGCTTTTATGCAAAACCAAATGCAATCCTCGCTACTAACCAAATGCATAATCCTTGTATTATATTGGGTAAGTCCTGCGGAGTACAATTGAGTACTCACCCTGTGATTATTTAAGTTTTGCAGGTAACATTGCTCTAGCTTGTGGTTTCTTTTACGCACCCGAGTCCTCCGAGGTCCAAGTGTGGTAGAAGAATCCATGTTGCGTAGATGTGTGGGATTAGGCACATTCCACTCATGTTACTTTTAAAACTATGTTGTTCAGACTTCCGCTAAACTATGATGTTGTTGGTTGGATGAATGTACTTTATGTGTGATGACTAAGTTTGAGAACAATGGTTTGTATAACTCAAAGTGTACCCTTTGTGATGTAATATAACCTACTTGTGTATTATGATATTTCCTTTCCTCCACATGATCCTGGATGAAGGTCGAACATAGTACATCTTATGGGGGGCGTACCGGGATGACCGATTAAGTGTTTATCAAACCTAGTAGTCAATGAAAGACTACTAAGTTAGGTACTCAACTTAAAAGGGAGATGATCCAGAGAGTTAGGGTCTTTCTCGTATCATTTCCTGACTCGAATGGGTAGGCAGAACCAAGCAACCGGCGGGTACCCAACTACTAGGTTTTGGGGCGGCCGGTGGTGACGCGAGCACGGGCAAGCGGAAGGCCGCAGCCCCATCCACCAATAGTTGTAGCAGCTGCAGACAATCACTAGCAGCTACAGCCACCATAAAAAGGATGCATGAAGCTGGTTGGGCTGCGGGCTTGTAGTACTACAGCTAGGCTATTCTGTAGCAGCCCAAATAGCGGCTTAAATCAGAAGCTAACAGTTCCCCTGCTACAGGTGAGCGTAAGCGATCGGGAGGTGTTTTGATCCTGATGCTAATATCCTTTGATCCCCATCTTCGCTGGTGCCTGCGTTGGCTTCGGTGGGCAAGGAGATCGAGGAGCGAGGTGGCCGGTGTACATATTCCCTTCTACTCTAGTAGATATAGTTTGGGTTTGGTTAGTTTCTTTGTCCACGTCGCTGCCGATTGGAGGGGTTTGGTTCTTCAATGTCATCGTTGAAGGAGGCGACTCTGGGGTGAAGTCGAAGAGTTCTTTCCGGGCTATTGACTTTGTTGATGCTGACGCTAGTATTTTGCTCCTCTAAGAATCCTCTGGTGGTCATGGAGTTGTTCTTGTGAGGTATGTGGTTGTCCTTCCCGCTAGCTTTGGGTTAGAGCTCCTAGTCCCTGTTGGGGTCTTCATCTTCCGTCGATTGGGATTGGTCATGGAGGCGATTGGCGTCTGATCCTGGCCTTCGTGACGATGTTGTCGGTGTGTTCATCGTTGTATGGTATGGTTCGTTGGTGGCTATGCTACTTTTGGCTATCTTCAAAGGTGATGTTGCATCATCTATTGGGGTGTCGGCCTTGAGCTTCCTCCTTGGCTTTCTTCTCCATTGCTGGCAATGGAGGAGAGGCGAGCAACGGCGATTTCGGTTGACTGAAACGGTGACCTATAGGAGCTTCTGTCAAGGACTTCAATGTAATTTTGTTTTGTTGTGGGGCTCCTTTGCAAGGGGTTGGATGTAGTATTATCTCTCCATGCTTAATAAAATCCAACCCGTTTCTCAAAAAAATGGCCCCTCCATTTAATGCCATTTCGTGTGTATTCAAAGCATATTAAGAATAAGATACACAATGAAATTCGTGGGATTTATACTAGTTTGGAAGAGAACATTACATAAAACTACATTTGTACCCCTTTTATGCTTTTACACACTACGACGTTGAAATGGTACTGAACGGCCGCCGACAAAGATTTAGCAAGCTAAACCCAATGTAAGGTAATTATTTTAGGGAAGTGATAGCTAATATAACATACACCAACTTTATTATATGCCATGAAAACTATGTTACAATAGTCAGGCTAATTTGAAGGATGTCGATGATGACTTAGATCGACCTCAAAGTGCTAGCATGTAGCACCCTCCCTTCGCTCGGCCACACAGACATGTGCATCCCTGGGGACGGTGTTGAATCCGCAATGCAGGTGGCATGGAGATTGGAGAGGTGCCGCTCACGGTGTCACCACCGCTGTTCGTCTGCTCGGTCCTCGGTGGGGCGTTGCAATTGCAACGAAATGACACACGTCAGTGCCGAGACTGGTGTTGTGGAAGTACCATGACATATGGAGAAGGGTACAATGGAGCCGGGTTTTCCTCCCTTTTTGTGTTCTTGCTACTCCAAAATCCTACCTGGACGGCAATGGGGACTAATGCATCGGAGGGGGCTGCATCACGGCGGAGGCACAAGCTCGGCCACTAGGCAGGAATCTTCCCTGCCGACCAGCCGGCATGCCGACCCCCCTGCCGAACATGAGATATATGTCATGTTCCTGTAATATACATGCAATGTTTTATTATGTATTTTGTTATGTTCACACAATATACGTGCAAAATTCGCGTTGTATACATGTGATGTTTTATGATGTATTTTTGGATGTCAGATTGTATAAATGAGATGTTCTATAATTATCTTTGAGTATTGACATAGTACTTGCGATATGTTCTATAGTATATTTAGGTTGTTTAAATAGTATCACGCGATGTTCTTTAAAATTTTCTCTAGATTTTTTATTTTCTTCTCTTTGTTATTTTACTTTAATCAAGTACTTTGTTTTTTATTTTCATTTTTAATTTTTGAATTTTCCTTCGTCCCATGAGATATATATGATGTTTCTATGGTATATAGATGTGATATTTATGATGTATTTTATGATGTTCACGTAGTATAAACGGAATGTTCTATGATATATTCTGTGATGTTCGCGTAGTATACATTTGATGTTTTATAATGCATTTTGTAATGTTCACGTGTTATAAAATAGGATGTTCCATGATATTTTATTTTTATTTATTCTTTCTTTCATATTTTAATTTTATTTTCAAGGTTACATGACTAGGGATGGCAACGGGGTGGTTTCGGATCGGGTGGACCCTCTGTGCACCCGAACCCGAATCCCGAAATCGAAACCCGAAACCGCACCGAACACCGATTCGGGTGATAATCCGTCCCAAAACCAAACCCGCGGATACCCGAAACCCGAATGGATACCCGAAACCTGCTTTGTAAGGCAACGTAGTAAGACCAATAAGGACTTTCTATAGACATATGCATGATATATATACACATATTCACATGTACAAACAAGAGGCAACAAATAATAAATATTTTCATGAGTCAACTTAGAATAAATTTAATAATCTATGTAAACAAGTTATTATTAGCATATTATAAAACATGAGTTTTAATTCCAAATTATTTATTTCGGATATCCATTGGATATCCACGGGTGGAAAACCAAACCCAAAACTGAACCCGATTGATTTCGGGGCCCGGAACCAGAACCCGCAAGACCCGAAACCCGCAGATATCCGACCCAAAACCGTCCCGTTGCCATCCTTATACATGATCTTTCTTTCCTTTGTCTTATCTTTTCTTCTCTTTTATTTTTTTTATTTTTATAAGATACATATGATATTCGTGTAGTATACACGTGATGTTCTACGATATATTTTCGGATGTTAGACCTTTATTTGGCCCGGAGCTTAATTTCAGAACCATCAAAGCTCACCTTCAGAACCTTCTTAGCATGCAGAAAGTGTACTGGAGACAACGGTTTACCCAGAGATTTGTTCAATTTTGGTGACGAAAATACAAAATTCTTCCATGCTATGGCTACTTAACATTTCAGAAAAAATACCATTGCCCAATTTCTCGGCCCTGATGGTCGTATGGTAACTGATCACCACGAAAAAAGTGCTCTATTCTGGAATGAATTCAAAGCTCGGTTAGGGGTATCTCTGAATCCTGAAATGTTATTAAATACTGAAGATTTGATACAACAGGAGGAACATTTGGATCAGCTTATTCTTCCTTTCACCACTGAAGAAATAGATGTAGTGGTACTTAATCTCCTAAGTGACAAAGCTCTGGGGCCTGACGGGTTTAATGGTCATTTTGTTAAGAAAGCCTGGCACACAAGCAGAGATGATGTCTATAGATTGTGTTTTGATTTCTAGGAGCATAGAGCTGATCTCAAAAGTATAAATTCTTCTTTTATTACTCTAGTCCCAAAAAAAGACAATCCTAAAGCGATAAATGATTTTAGGCCAATATCACTGTTAAATACTCCTATGAAGATCATCACAAAAATTTTGGCAAATAGGCTACAAAAGGTTATTCTCAGAATTATTCACACAAATCCATTTGGTTTTATTAAGGATAAGTCAATTCAGCATTGTTTGGGATGGGCCTTTGAATTTCTCTACCAATGTCATCAATCCAAGAAGGAAATTGTAGTTTTGAAACTGGATTTCGAGAAGGCTTTTGATCTAACAGAGCACAACACTATCATCAAGGTACTGGAAGCTAAAGGATTTCCTAATTAATGGATTTTTTTTTGGATCAAAGACATCCTCAGTACATCCACTTCCTCGGTACTTTTGGATGGGGTTCCTGGAAAAAAATATCCATTACCGGCGTGGAATGAGGCAAGGCGACCCTCTTTCACCGCTCCTCTTAGCTGCTGATCTTTTGCAGAGTGTAATTAACAATGCTTGCCAATAAGGAGTCCTGCATCCTCCTCTTCCCCTAGGCAGTGACACACCTTTCCCTATCATCCAATATGCGGATTATACTCTTCTGGTCTTGCCAGCTGCTCTGTCTAAAAGGCATTCTTCACACAGTCACAGCCTCCACTGGACTAAAAATTAATTTTCAGAAGTCATGCCTAGTACCTATCTACATCTCCTCTGTCTTGGCTAACCATATAGCCAATGTGTTCGGCTGCTCAGTGGGTTAGTTTCCCTTTACTTACTTGGGCCTTCCCTTGGGCACCACAAAGCCACAGGTCAAGGATTATGCTCCCCTAATTTGTAGGGTGGAAAGAAGGCTCTCGGCTAGCTCACAATTCCTCTCATATGCCGGCAGGCTGCAATTGGTAAACTCTGTGCTAACTTCTCTCCCAACATACTACATGTGCTCTCTCAAGCTTCCAGTGGCAGTAATTGATATCATTGACAAATATAGAAAGGATTGTCTTTGGAGGGGGAAAGATTTAAATAGAAAAGGATATAATTTGGTGGCATGGAACATTGTGATGAAACCCAAGGACAAAGGTGGGCTTGGTGTTGTAAACTTAACCCTGCAGAATGAAGCACTCCTTCTTAAATAACTTGATAAATTCTATAATAAGAAGGATATTCAGTGGGTTCATTTGATTTGGGACAAATATTATTGCAATGGAGTCCCACACCTTAAGAGAGAAAGAGGCTCTTTTTGGTGGAAGGATATCATGAGACTTCATCCAAAATATAGAGGTGTGGCAATCTGCAACCCTTCCAAGGGTGACATTGTTGGTCTTTGGGAAGATATTATCCTTGGTTGCATGCTAGCCCAGAAATATCCCTCGCTGCATGGCTTTGCAAAGGACCCCTGCATCTCTCTAAATGCTGCTGTTCATTGTAACAATATTGTCGATCTCTTTAGAATTCCAATGTCCAGGCAAGCTTTCAATGAAATGCAACTTCTGATTTCTGAACTTGCTGGCTTTCCTATCAACTCTACTGAAAAGGATAGTTGGTCTTTCATTTGGAATAGTAACACATTTTCTGTCAGGAAGTTCTACAGGCACCAGTTCCTTTATTTCAACCCCCTAAACCTCTGAGATGGATTTGGAAGTCGAAATGTATGCCCAAAATCAAATTTTTTGCTTGGCTATAGCTGAATGATAGACTTAATACTAGAAATCTCCTTAGAAGACGCAACTATTTGGATGAAGGATATAATTGTGTTCTTTGCCATGAGAATGTGGAAGAGACAACATCACATCTTTTCTTTGATTGTTTAACAGCCATCACAAGGTGGTTCTCTATTGGCATTATTTGGGACGATTCTTTGGACATCAATCAGAAAATTGACAATAAAAAAGCTAAATTTGGTTCTGTTTTCTTCATGGAGATTTTCATGGTGGCAGCCTGGTGCATTTGGAAAGAGAGAAATAGTCTAATCTTTGATGGAAAAATTCCTAGTGTTAGTCTTTGGAAGACTAGTTTAAAAAAGGAAGTGCTTCTTCATTTGGTCAGATTTGGGCCCTATTTGCACATAAGTATTATGCTTGGTTAGATTCCTTATAATTGGTAGTTTGCTTAGTGGCCAGTTCCTTGTTTAGATTAGGCTTTGTTTGTCTTTTCTCTCTTGTTTTCTTCTTCTTTCTTTGTGTTGAGTGGCGGGGTTCCCCACTTTCCTGAGCTATCTTCTTGATAGCTCTCATCTGTAATCTGGTTCTAGTTAATTTAAGGTTTTTTATGCTCCGGGGGGCTTTGCCCCACGGTTTTGTTCAAAACAAGATATATTTTCGGATGTTCACATAATATAAGTTTAGTGTTCCATAATTATCTTTAAGTATTCATACGTTACTTGTGACATGTTGTGTGATCTATTTTTAGGTCCAAATAATATCTATATGATATATATTTTTCGGACATAAATGGTTTGATACATTTAATGATGAAAATCTCATATTTATCACAAAACACTAGTATGGTGCAGTGGTAGGGAGTTGACCTCAAGACCGAAAATTTTCTGTTTCTTTTTTCTAGGTGCTGGAAACGTATGGGCCTATGGCGGGGCCGCGAAAAGCTTGTAGCGGAAATCGCGCCGAACCGAAAACGGCCCAACTGCGCCACGGGAAAAGCTTGTTGCGGGAAATCGGCCCAACTGCGCCACGGGAAATTATTTCCTTTTCAGGGTGGTCAGCGTCCACTAGGTGCCGCCGCCAGCTCTTTGTCCTGGGCTTGGATTGTGCTTGTGCATGGATAGGGCCAAATCCAAAGCATACCCGTTATGAAATTAATAATTGTATTTAATTATCAGGTTGCTTTAAGACTCGTGCAAAATACTCTGGAAGGACCACCCGAGTAGAACTTCATTATTATTATATATTTATATAAGTGCAAAGATGGTCATCGCCACAAATGTGACATGTGACGGTAGACATTAGAGGTGGGACTTGGGCCGTGCCGTGTTGGCTTCGTGCCGCTTCGGGTCGGGTCCTCTAGGTCGGGCCGTGCCGATATGGCACAGTGAATCTTTTATTCGACCCAAGCATGGCCCGTGGCACGCTGGCACGCCTTTGGGTCGTGCCAGCCCAAGCACAGCTCTCAAAATATCTTTGCTAGTTATTTTTTTCTACTCGTGATATGAAATATATATATATCTTGTGTGTACTATTTTAATGAAAGTTTAATTAATTTCATAATCTATTCAAGAATTAGATAAGAAGTAGTATAGTAGATGCTAGAAAATTGCATTATATAATTGTAGAAGTGTCTATGTGCTATTTTCGTGCCGTGCCGGCCCAAGCACAGTCCAAGATGCAGGCCGGCCCATGTAGCCCACCGTACCGAGATTCTGAGCACAGCACGGGCTTTAGGGTCAAAAATAAAAAAAAAATTGTCTGAACCCTACTAAAAATAGAAAAAAACTTAGTAATGATAGAAAATTAACTAATAACCAACCTAATAAAAAAGTATTCTATAAAAAAAATGAATGGAATTGAAAATAAGAAAATTGCAAAAAAGGGGAACTAAAAAGGGGAACTCATTAAAATAAAATATTGCATTTTTCTTTTCCCATTCTCATCGCCTTTCTATCCTTCTAATCGAACTTGAAATTGGATTCAAAAGAAAGCTATTGCTCGTGTTCATGTCGTGCCAGGACGGTCCAAAATATTTCGTGCCATGCCGAAAAGACCGTGCCATGACCCGTCCTCAAATGGCACGGCCCAAGTGCCAGCTCTAGTAGACACATTATATTCGCTGAACATGTACAAATCTGTAGTCTCACTCGCAGCAGGAAAGAACAGTACGAGTAAGTACACAAGAATATCTGAGA